>NC_142207.1:29680232-29833081 GCF_049639895.1 Pseudopodoces humilis | reverse complement strand
TTCCTGTAGTTTTTTTTAGCCAGGTGGATTTGCAGAAGCTTTTTGTGCAACTTCATCAGTGGTGGACCTGAAGGCATGAGTTGCAAAAGTCTGGGTCTTTTTAGTAGATTTAAATGTCTGGAAGCCACACTGGAAAAAAGAGGCACATTGATCATGGTTCTGTTGGATGTCTGGTGACTGGGAAACAAGAACTGATAGTAGATCTGTAATTACCTTGTGGTTTTGGGGATTTGCTTCAGCAGCCTGTTGTCACCGGCCTAATTGTGATTGAGTTTGGTTGGTATGAGCAAATGGCTCCTTACATGGCTGTGGCTGCTTTGATGGCCAAAGCTGATGAGGCTTCTTCAGTGCAGGCACACAGGTGGTCCCTGAGGAACTAGCTTAAGGGGTTAGCTTCAGGTGCTGTGTGCAGCCTGTGGTCAGAAGGAACAGCCCGTCAGAGGGCCCCAGCTGTCAGCAGGGTCATGCACAGGAGGAGGTCTCCACAGGACATTATTTTTAGGTACCGCAGGTGTTGCCTCATCTTCCAAAAATACTTGGTTCACTTAGGATAGGAGGGCTTTGGGTTTGGTTTTGGTTGTTTTTTTTCCATTTGTTTCTTGTAAAGTTGAGAGCTGCCTGCTGTGCAGCTCTGTGGTTTCTTTGACTACCTTCTCTTTTACCTGTCCTGAGAAAATCTTCTCAGTGGAGGTGCTCACCTGGTGTCCTGCCGAGCCTTCCCCTGCCTCTTGCTTACCTTGCCTTGTGAGCACTTGCACTGCTGCTTGTGCCAGTGCTCGGCCTGTTCTCGTTTGTCTCTAACGTGTTATTACTCCTCAGGTGTTTGACAGGTCTGTCTCATTATTTCTTCTTCCAGCTCCTTTCTGTATTACCAAAGTAATTTACAGCCCTGCCCAATTAGAGCCCCTGTTTCCCTCCCCAGCCGGGTGTGACATTGTCTGCCCTCAAGAATAACCATGATCTTCCTGCAATCCCATTGATGGAATCTGCTGAGGCTGGAGAAGGCGTTTTGTGCATCACTGTAACAAGTTGTTCACAGCTCCCCATGTGCTGGGCTTCAAATTCAGCCTTTCAAAAGACTTTGATAAAGAAGAAAGGACCTTTTTTTTTTCCCTGACTGCTGCAAATGAAAAACCTTCTCGCTTGGGAGCTGTGGGTCATATTTATGGAAATGGGGAGAGCAGTTGCAATATTTATGGCAGTTACAGAAGCGCTTGAATCTATATTTTATTGATATGTATTTACGTGCCCACAAAAATCTTATTGCACACTAGTTGAGAGAACTTTATTTAGATTTAGTATTTTGAAGTCATTTTTTAGTGCTTCTTTATTATCCATGGAGTACGAGGTCCAATATTTCAAGTAGGACTGTCACCAAACAGCCGGAGGTTTTAAAAAGATTTTTATTTTACATAAAGATAAATGTTGAAGCCACATTTTTCAGAGGCACCATCTGTTTTGTGTTGACCTTAATTTTCTGGATGAGTGCTTTTCTTCAAACATTTTAAGTCTTGTCTACATTTCATTTGGTTGGGAGTGTTTAGGTTATTTGTTGAACAGGAAATCAGATATTCAGAATGCAAACACACCACTACGTTGCAAATTATTCCCTTTGTATAATTTAGAAGACTGCTTTGTAAATACTCTGCAGACTTGCTGGGGTAGCTCTGTGTCTCTGGCATCTGGTGGGTTGGCCCTGTGTGGAGCTGGATTTCTTTGGAATGTCACCGTCGTGCCTTGCACTGGGCAATGGGGTGCAGAACAGCCAGGGAGAACTGCTGAGTAGCTTTTTAATGGATAATTTCTGGGAGTGAGGGTTACGTAAGGATTTCTTGGTTGGCTTCATGGCCTTGGAAGGATTTGCTGTCCAACAAACAAGAAGATCTGCTCCTACTAAAAGGCAACGCTAAAGTAGCTGTATGACTGTATGCATCCTTCCCACAGGGCAGTACTCCCCTTTCTTCCTTCAAATTCTTGCTGCTGTGTCTTCAGCTTAAATAGGTTTATAGATTATTTTTGCCTTCCTTTGCCTCCAGCCTTGCTCTGCGGCTTGTTTGAACTCCTGTGGTTCCTGGAGTTCAGCTGTTTGTTTCTCTGCCACTTCCAAGAGTTTTCAGGGCCTTGCCTGTCTGTCTCTTCCTTCTCTCCCATATCAGCTCCCTGCCCTGCCCTCTCCAAGCTTGTCCCTTGTCATAAAGGGGACATAAGCTGTCCCTTGCAGGGGGCTGCAGCCTAGGCCTGTACAGCCAAATGTCAGATGTCTCTATTGATATGTGGTTGATCTAGGGTAATGCTGGCCTGCAGTAGCAGCTATTTTAGTGACAAAATGTACTCTTGGCAGAGACAGTCATTTCTTTGTGGCTTTGGATGGGAGGTGAGACCATAATCCTGCTCTTACATGGTTTTTTTGTTTTAATTTAGCATCTCCTTTTGCCCCTGCAAAAGGAGTGATAGAATGATAGTGCAACTTTTCTTTCCCTCAGAGTACAGATTTGGAAGTAAAACTCATGATGTGGTAGAAAAAGTGTTACAATATAAATTTTTTTGTGTGTGTGCTTCAAGAAATTCCCAGAGGGGAAAGCTGTAAGGACTGCACTCTTTTAAATTAACCATCTGGTTTCTTTACAGCTCTGCTATGTAAGTGCCTAGTAAAGCTCATTTCAATGAGGTGCCAAGATATGGGGGAAAAGAGCTGAACAAACAACAAAATACCTGCTTAAACCAAGGCTGAGCTGTTCTGAATACCAAAGGCTGGAGTCTGCCTCACCGGGCTGGCTGCCTTTGGAAATACCTATTCCTGCAGCCATTTTTGAGGGAAGTGATGGATAGGGAGGCTTGTGCTGGTGGCTCTTTGCAATCCCAAAAACCACGTAGTGCTCTGGTCCTGGATACTTAGAAGGTTTTTAGATGTTCATGTGGTATGTGAGGCCCCATGGAGAAAGTAGTGTGTGGCCAGGGAAGAGGAGGCAGCAGGTCAGGTCACCTGCTCTTCCTCCTCCTCACTGTGCCCAGGGCACCAGGCATCTCTGCTGGGAAGTGGCGATATCAGGCTTGTTTCAACTCCAGGATCTTTTTTTAATCCGTGCTATAAAATAATTAAATCTAGAGTGGGTAAGTTTCGCCTCTCGTGGTTGTGGCTAGCATCTAGATTTATATCTTTCTTTGCAAGGACAGAAGTCATTTATACTGGAGAAAACAAAGTCTGCTCTCCCTTGACTGTGGTAAGAAATATTTTTCTACTTCTGAAAAAGAACTGAGTCCTGAAAGTGGAAAAGAGAGTGATTTGGGTTGTTTCGAGGCTGTGATTTATGTGCAAATTGCACCTCTCTAAACAGGTGAAGAGTAACTTACGTTGAAGAGCTACACCATCATCCTGCACCTGTGAGATGGGCTGTTAGGAAGGCAAGGTGGCTTAACTGCCAGAAGGTCAGCTGTTAATTATTGCTGTAATTAATCTCAAGTGATCTTTTTTATCTACTCAGCAGAAGGAGCTATTGCAGAGACTCATTAAAAGCATGACTCCAGCAGACAGTGGAGCAGGGAATTGTTCCTGGGTTCTCCCAGGGGTGGGTAAGACCTCAGAAATAGCACATTGGGCTGACAGCAGCATTTAGGCCCTCAAATGCCACTTTAGGGTAGCTTGAATCATCTGAACTGTCAAAAAGTTGGGCTGTACATTTGATGTGGAAGTTTTGGGCAATATAGTGGCATCTCAGTGTGCTGCTAACTGCACTGGCAGCAGTACCCCCTTCAAGGGGGTTCCCAGTCAAGGGTCACAATCAAAATCTGAATGTTCCAAGACAGTCTGGATTTGCAGCTGTTGGAGACGACGGCAAAAGTGGGGTAAGTGAATGAGCAACAGCTGTGTTGTTTTCATAACAGATCTATGTTTTAAACATTATTTCTCTCTCTCTCCAAACAGAAAAATGTTAATTCTACAAGACAAAGACCTGTTTGGTTTTTTTACCTACACATTTGACTTTCTACAATTGCTTAAGAAAACACCTAACTTTGGTAGCATCGTGGCAGAATAAATTGTTTGGTGTAGTTCCATAGCATAAAGTTTGTGAGGGTTTGAACAGATATTTCCTTTGAGCTAAAAAAACCTAACTTCCATGTGACTTAAGGAAGGTATTCTGCAATTGCTGCCTTTGTTTTAATATTTTATGTGGTCGTATCTCCACCACATGAGTAGGTGTATTAGGGGTGACCAAAATCTCTCTGACCTGCTGGGCAGCAAGTTAAAGATGAAGTCACTGTAGAACTATTTGGAAGACTACAACTTTGTTTCTTGGGTTGAAACTTAACTAGTTCTCCATGAGACTGTCTGAATAATGTGATTTTAGATACAAAAAAGTGTTTTGAATCTAGGGGGCAATATGCTTTTCACTGCCACATAAGGATAGGTTATTACATAAAGTTATAAAGGCAGCTCCATTCACTTCAAATGTGGCTTCACCCTCCCCAAAATCTGTGCTTGCTTTTCACTGCTAGCACTTTTATGTTCTGTGATGAAATCCAATGCTCTCCTACCTGTTTAATTTTTGAGGAAGGCTGCTGTGCAGTACCAAAAAACTGGCAGGTGACTTGGGGAAGCAGTACTGATGTTGCTTTTGTTTGTCAGGATGGAACAGGGTGTTCAATAACGGGAGATTTTGTGTATTGCTTGAATTTTGCGTGTGTGACTGGGCTAACCCCAACATGCAGATCAGGAAGATGAATTGACAGGCAAGGGACAGCTAAAGGCTGCCAATGGGAGGTTATGAAGGGCTGCAGAGAAGGCAAACACTAGCTAATGGGTTTTGATTCATCTAGTCTGCAGCAAGAGAAGAAACCTTCACCCAGTCGTAGCCCTGCTGCTTGGCTGCAGCACCTTTGATGAGAAAAGAAACCCACAATTTGCCAGAGAGCACTGGCTGCCCGGGTCTCACCTGTGTGCTATTGAGGCTCTGCCTCAGCAGGTGCCCTGGTGTCTCTCCAGGGGCTGCAGCCTCTCTCCAGGCTGGGCTGGGGCAGCACAGATCTCCTGGGGCTCCCATTACTCAAAAAAATAATAATAATAATAATAAAAAAATAAAGCAAGCTTCAGAATGACTACTTGATGTTCGGAAGAAACAGCAAGATTGGTTTCCTGGGCTTCTGAGAACTGTTTTAGAATTCACTTCTCACAGTAAACAATTAAATCTGCTACTTTGTATCCATGGTTTTTAATAAAGAAGGCTCCTCTTTAAGGAAATTGACACAAACCCGCATGTTCATAAGCCAAGTGTTGTTTTTCCTTATTAGAGCATGCTATTATCCCATGTAATCTCTGAATTATAACTAATGACTATAGCTGCACCTAATTACTGAGCTAGCTACAGGTGAGAAGTTTATTTTTAATGAGATTTTTGTTTGATGGGAATGAGTGGATTCTCCAAATGTCATATACTTACATACAGAACTTTTTACCGAGAACTGATTTGTCTAGTGATGTAGGTTGTGGTTTGTTTCGTTGTTTCTTAGTATTTTTTTCCAAACATAATGCAAAATGTAATGTGTGGTAACTTGGCTGACTGTTCAGGAGTAAAGAATGCTGTTTAAGAAGATGCTTTCAGTCTTGTACCAGGATTCCCAAATGTAAGAAACTTGCAGTGCAGGCACTAGTGTAGAGACATTGATGCTTTGATAGCAGTGGCATGGCAATAAAGTCACTGCTTGGAAGCTGGGCAAGTGGGAGAGACACACTGTGTCTCTCTAGTGCGTCAGAGACCCCCCAGAATAGCGCACAGGTGCAGCTCATAGGCAGCCCCAAATGATGTTCATTCCCTGCACAAGTGATTCTGAGGCTGGTCCTGCAGTGCCATAAACCATTTCCTCCCTGGCCTAGCTAGCACTGGTGCTTGGAATACTCCAACCAAAATGTGAGAGAAAAGGATGTCCCTTTTGCTGGTCTCAGTGAGACTGAAGAGCAGTACATTCTCATTATAAAATTGCTGGCACAATTTGGAGCCAAATTTAGTCCTAGACATTGTTTATGGGTTGTTGTTTATGGGTTCATCCAAATGCAGGCAAATAGTTTTCCCGCTATTACGAAAATAATTTGTTTACTTGCCATCTGGTTATTATACATGATTTTTTTTTTCCCCCCAAGATAAAATGAAGATCTTTTGATTAGCGACTACAGTAAAATGTGTCTGATTTATTTGTGAGAGTTGCTGTTTGCCAAGTACATTGCTGCAGCACAAGTACTGTTTGTTATGACATTGTACTGAGTCACTTGTTGATGCTATTGGAGGGAGAAAATTTAGTTACAGAAACTGGAACAGGATGTCCATTTTATTTCAGTACTTGTAATCCTGAGTCATCTCAGATAGTTGATGAAATAAAGCACCTCACATTTTAGACAGGGCTTCTCTTAACATAATTTGGGGATGCTGTAATTTGATACAGGGTGGAAAAATACACAGAGATGATTTTATGCAGAAAGGTTTATTTTAGTTGTCACTCTCTGTTGAAGCACTCTTAAACTTTGAACACTTTCCCAGGTATTTAAATACTTTGTGCTTAGAATGAAACAGGAGCCAATGCATAGAAAGCACACGGCTGTGCAGGTACTGGGATTTTGAGGACTCTGTCTCAAGTGTGGATTCTGACTGTGGAGATCAATTAGGTTTATTCTTGATTGATCATGTTGGCTGCCTCCTGCTTTACTTCCACTGCAAAAATAGAACTCCAGAGGTGTCTGGTTGAGGGCATGGCAAGCAAGCAACCAATGGCATGGTTATTTCTCATGTATGAGGTTGAATTCAAATATTAAGTGAAATTTTGGATATGATTTTATACAATCCGGTATATCTGTGTGAGTGAGAATTAAGGTCATTGTGAAAGTAGTATGAACCATCAAGTGTGTATTACTGTTACTTCCTGTATGAATTTGTTAATGATTGTAGGTTTTGAAGTTGAGCATATTTCCCCTTAGGAGCTCAGAGGCTTTTCAAAATAATTTGTATGTATCCCATTAGCTTCACTTGGGGGTAGTAGGCAGCAAATCTTAAAAACACAGTATTTATGGGCAGAAAATAAAGAATATTGACTCTATTTAAAGCTGTGGGAAGAATTCACATCAGAATAATATAATTATTAGATTTGGATTTTGCCCTGTGAAACACAATATTGCTTTAGGTGAGGGATGCTGCCATTGGGTGAACACTGGTCAGAGGATATAAGGGCCTGGTTTCACTTTTAATTTGGATGCATGCATATTCAGTGGTTGCAGAAGCCCAGGAGATAAGGGGCCAATGTGTATGTCTCAAACACTGATAGCCAGATAGCTGTGAAATCAAAGATTCCACAATTCACTGAAATTCCACAAAATCAAAGATGGTTGGTAGTAACAGCCAAGGGGTGTTGGTAATAACACACTGTGAGAAAGAACAGCATGTGGCTGGAGAAGGAGCCTTACCGGGTAGGACAGCACTTTACTGGGACAAACACCCTTGTTCTGGCTCCTGGAGAGAAGTACAACACAGCACAAACACAGGAATGAGGCTGAGAAGTGGGCATGGGTGTCGAGGGATCAAGAACACCAAAACTCTCTGACCCGTTTCCAGAAAGGTCTGAAAGAATGGACTGTGCGTGATAACTAATTTGCATAAAAAATGAGAAACTTTGCTTGGCAGGGAAAGCTGACTTAGGAGAATTTACCCCCACCAATCCCAGCTGCATGGGTACCCCAAGGACCCTGGGCACTCCATCAGCTGCATCTATGCTGGAACTAGGGCTGGTGATCTCTTTTTCTCCTTTTCTTCCTTTCTTTCTCTCTCCTCTCTTTAATTAATCTTTCCCTCTTCATCCGAACCCCACTGCTGTGTACCTACAGAGCAGCTCAGGGACTGTTGTAGCGATTTCCATCTACAATGTCAAGTGAGTAATTTATTAATAAAACTGCGTAAGCTTTTGCTGACTTCTGATTTTTGTCCTTCTTCCCAACCATGAGCATCTGTGAATCTTGGGTGCTGCCTTCCCCTTAAGGGTGGCACATCACAGTAGTGCACATAATGTTATGGGGAACCAAGGTGACAATTTGGTTGGAAAAGCAAAGTGATACCACCCCTCATGCTGTGAAGCTGTTGTTTTCCTCCTGGGATCCTGAGGGATAGCCATGTTTGATCTGACACTGCTATGGCAGTGGGCCTGTCTACAGGCTTCTCCTTTCATCCTTTCACCTCTTGACATGCCCAGGAAGTCTATGTGACCAGGCAGCAAAGCAGCTAGGAAAGCTCCTTCATCCCTTAATAGGAAGGAACAATGAATAGAGGTAATGTAGGTAAAACTGTACATTTAAATTATTTGCAGTCAAGAAGTGAAATACATTCATCCCTTCTGGCACTCTTGCTAATTTATATTTAAAGCAATATGAATTTCATGAGCATTTTAAAAAATCATATTTTAAATTCAATCTGCTGTCAAGTCATTTGATGTTTTGTGTAAAGTCATTTCCCGTAAACAGGTTATTGAATATCAAAAGACTTGTCTCATATATAATTTCTGGAAAGAAACAATATTATAATAAAGATGAGAATCTGGCCCTCATGTGAGTTGGTGAGCACTTTCTGGATCACTGCAGCTTCTTGGTGCTTGCTTTATCCCAGTGAAGGGAGTGACCTGGGAAAGGAACATTTGAGAAGGAGTCCATAATAATAATATTAATAATAATGTTTTCTAGGTTACAGTAGGCTATTCTGCAATTAACTAGTGATATATGAGGAAAGACAACAGTGTAACTTTTTCCAAATATCAGAAAGAGTTGGAAAAATATGGATTGACATACCTCAAATCTGACAGACCTTTCAAGCTGTAGAGCTCATGCAGAGTAATGGATTGGGTAATACAAGCAGATATGTTGGAAAGCTAAGACATCTTTGTTCAGAACTGTTGATGAAATTTTCTGCTGTATTTTCTTGGCATGAGGTTTTTACCTCTGCTTGGAGACTGCTGTCATTTGGCAGATGCTGCACTATGTAAAATCGGGCATCAAAACTGGTATGTAGCTGAGTCTTTTGCAAAAAGAAATAAATTTGCCTCTGGAGGCCACCAGTTCCTCTTCCAAGACTGATATACTCTGGGTATAAGTGTATAAAACACACAAATCAGGTGCTTGGGGTCTCAAAGATTTGATGGATCAGGCCAGTAGGGTTGAAATAGCTTTTTATTTAATCATTTATTAATTCGAACAATCTCCTTTGAAAGGGGGTTTCTCCTTCTGTCTTTGAAGACTGCCAGAAAAAGCAGTTTCCAAATTTTGCATCTCTTGTATTGTAGTTTAATGTGATGAATTAGTCTAACATAAACGCTGAAATATTCTCAGTTATATTAAAGAGGCAAATGAACACTGTGTTGAGTAGAACTGGATTGTACTTCTGGCTTTCTCCAGTAAACTGCCTCCTACTTGATACAGGTTTGAAGCAGTTTTACACCTTAATAAACTTCAAACTTAAACTTTGAAATCTCAAGCTCCCAAACTTTCCCAAGTCAATGTTTTGGTTTTTTTTTTCCAGGTGTTGGTTGTCCTGGAATTTGTGTGTTATTTCAATCAGAAATGAATTTTCCACCTAATTAAGTGCCCAAATGCCCTAAAACATAGAATTTCTGAGCTCGAGGCCACTGAAGGATCTCTGAAATGGCACCAATCACATCTCAACTCTGAAGCCACCTGGAACCCCTCTCTGGCTATCTCTGAGGTTTGCTGTGCATGTTTTGTGGCTCTTGGAGAGGTGAATTCTCTGGTACAGCAGTCAGACAAAAGACTTGTCCTTTCATCTTCCTCATCACTTTTGGGCTGGCTCCAGATTTGGTACCTGTGGCCAGAGCTTTGTCCTCCTGGGCTGGGGGTTTGGAGCTGGATCCTGCCTGCTTTTCCCAGCAAGTACATGGCTTTGATAGAGTAAAAGTGTAATGTGCACTGATAATGCTGTAGCCTGCAAGTTAAAATTCTAATATGAAGCAAATCCACAATATCCACAGTAGGAAGCTCAGTGCATTACGGTGGAATTAATGTTCCATTTCTGTGGTTGAAATGTGGGGCATGCTGAATAGCAGCTAAATTGTCTGGGAAGAGCCTGGCCAGACTCCCTGTATTCCTGTGGAGCTCTTGTTCTGAGGGTGTTTGACTTTCTCCTTCTGGATCCAAGCAACAGCAAAAGAAAAGCTTCCCAGCTCCTGTGCCCTGGGCAGGACTGATGTCCCTCTTGGTCATGCCAGCTCTGTTGTTTGAGGGGCTGCTGTGTTCTCAGGTCACTGAGATTCCTCCTCTGCAGAGACCCTGACCTGAGGGCACCGAGTGCTGGTCAAAGGTGAGGAAGAAATAGCATCCTTTGGTTGCTGGCAGGTATTGTGTGGCTATTGTGTTCAGAGATCGTAGCTGTGACTGGTCTTAAAAGAAGTCACCACAGATGTCACCACCTGGGACAGCCTCCCAAAGTATCTGTAGCTTCCTGCTGCGCACAGAGGAGAGACGATGCTGGGAGAAACATTTATATAAGGCAGTATTTTGGATAATAGCAATGTGTCAGTGTCTGCTGTGCGGGAGAGGCTCAGTGGTGTGGAGGTGCCAGGGATGCCTGCAACCTGCACAAGGGATGGGCACCCCTTCCTTGCAGGGGGCAGTGCGGTAAACTGAGCTTGCTGTACAGTAGGAATAAATTAAATTGGAGAAGATGTTGCCTTCGAATTCATGGAATAGATGGGAAGGAGGAAAAAAGGTTAATTTCAAGTGGAGGGAGTCCAGGGCTATTTGTGAGCCAGAGGTGAGGAGGCACAGGACATCCTCTGCAAAGCAGGGCTGGTGACCAAGGGGCAGCAGCACACCTGGCCTCCAGAGCAGCCCCTGCCCTGGGATGGGTGGCAGGGATGCAGCCACATCTGGAGCTCCCTGTGTGTGGCAGGCAGCCGCTAGGGTGGAGCGCTGGGAGCGCGGTGATGAGTTCCCGTCCTGCGGAGCGCTCCTGCATTGCTGTGCTGCCTCCCTGGCCCCGAGCCAGCGGCTCTCCTGTGTCGATAGGTGGTGCAAGTTGGCTACGGCTTCTGGAAAGCTGGAGCAGCTGCTCGAAGGTTGCAGTTCGCGTTTAGGCTACAAGGACCGGAGAAGGAAAAGCTGACTCTTAAAGGTAGCCCCTCTCAATAGCTATCCGGGAGCACAACAGCAGAGGCAGTGTCGTGTCGTGTGTGCCACTCCCCGGTGCCAGGAGGTGGCACTTGGGCTGTGTAGCACAGGGACACCCCAGAGGAGAGCCCCGGGTTTGCTGCAGGAGGGGTGAGCTGTGCTCGCTCAAAATGAGCTCTGGAGATAACGAGAGGACAGCAAAGCAATCAGACTGTCGGTCTCCATGTTCTGCGTGCCATTAAATGGCTACGATGGAAAGTGAAAACCTTGCTGATGCTGAGCAGAAGTGACAAAGCCCCCGGTTGCAGCTAAAGCAGCTATGGCTGCTAAAAATAAAGGAAAAAGAGGATTTAAACCAAAGCTGGGTGTCTAAGAAGTCCTTTCACGCTGAATGTACAATTGCATAGTTTGTCAGTCAGACTGTAAAAGTGTCCTGTAAGGTTTGCAGATGGTTGTGTTGCCAGTTGGGAAAATCTGCTCTAAATCAGAGACAGAGTTAACTGCGTGCAGGAGCCATCAGGACTTCCGCTGCCAGAGGAACTCTGGAGTTGCCAGTGGTTAACTATGGGGTTATAGAGTCTAAACTTATTATAGGGAAATATTTGGCTTAGCTTTTTCTTCAGAAGAGATCCCCATGAACAGCTGTTAGCAGGTCCCCTCAACAGAAGAAATTAGTGTTCATGGACACCCCAGTGTAAGGAGACTATGAAGCTGAGGAGTGAGAAACTGAAGTGGTTCAGTCTGGCTGCAGGAATATTTTCTACAAGGTTTGTTTTCATGCCCTGTAGCTGGCACTCACCCTGTCCCAGCTGTCCAGGGAATGACGATTTCCCTTTGCTGCAGCTTTCAAGGCTTTTAGCTGTGTCTGTTTCACACTGAAACAGAAAAAAAAAAATTCTTTTGGACTGCTTTCATCAAAGTGGAAACATCTGGTTTGGGTGTAAAAATAGCTGGGTGTGTTCTCAAAGCAGAGCACATTTTGCTTCTGCTTGTCCTGTTCTGCAGGAGCATCAGGTGCAACTACTCTCTTCTCCCGTGGTCACTGTGGTGCTGATTTGCTGAAGCCACAATATGTATGTGTGTGTGTGCCTGTGTGTCCCCTGCCCAGCCTCCATGCCTGCTCTCCTGAGCAGATTTAATTGAAAGCACCATACCTGCAAGCAGAGAAATGCTGTCTGGAAAAGCAGTGTGCTTCAGGAATATGTTACTTGGTTAAACAGGTCAAACAGCAAGAGCGTTACTTGAGATAGAGGCAGTGGAGATAATGGGGTTTGGACAGCTTTTCTACTCTGTTGTCACTTTGCCACATTTGTGGATTAATCAAGGCCTTCCTGAGACAGGTTGGAAGAGAAAAGTTAAGGTAGATCTGTTATTTCTGCCATTTGTTCTCTCCCTTCCCAGCTGCCCTCCTCACAGAGCACAGTGCTGTAGCCAAGCCACAGGAGAAAGTGGTCTCCAGTCCCTGTAGCCAAGGAGCAGACCTTGCCTGGTCCCAGCTCCTCTGCTGGCCCTGGCCCAGCACTCAACCTGCTCTGCCAAACAGGAGGGGTCTCTTCACTTCATATTGTGTGATTCTCTTGTTGCTGATTGTGGGCATGATGGCACTTCCCAGTGAAACACAGAGTGCATCCGAGATGGATGGGGAAAACTGCATTAAGATCTCTTGTTAATAATCCTTGATTAATGCAGTTATGCTGTTCTTATTAAAGGCTGTCGCTGGACAGGATTAAGGAAGAAAGACCTATGAGAAGCAGGATTGGTTGTGAGTTATCTTCTTGTATCTTTTAATCTCTTATGTGCTACTGCCTGATGTTTTCAAGTCTTCCTTTTGAAATGGCAGATAGAAATATATTACTGCTGTCTAGAACCTTTAATCTTCAAATGAAAATAAGCTTTTCTTGCAGAAGTAGGCTGCTTTTTCAGATGATTTCAGAAATGCTGATGTTGTGCCTTGGTTGATCTGGCTAATTAAAAATGAACTTCTGTCAATCAGAACTATTACTATAATGGTAATGGCAAAAATGCAAAGTGCAGCTCTACTAAATCAGTGTTAGGAATGTGCCTTATTTCTTCAGTCTGATTCACTAAGGGAGAACTGAAATTTTTGTGAGTTTTGATATTCATAGACTTTCTGTTACATTTTTTTCCCTTTTAATTCCTGTTTTCTCCTCAGATGACCAACGAATGTTTACTCAAAATACTTAATTACTTGCCTAAAGATTGTGAAGGGTATGGCCTCGAGGTATCTGCTGGGCTGAGTCCAGCTGGGTTTGAGACTCCTGCTCCTTCTCCTCCTCCCCCTTGTACTGACTGCATCCTGTCCCCTTGGGAGCACCTCGTTTTAGCAGACACTACATTCTGCTCCATGTAAAACTGGGCTGAACTGAACCCACAGCCCCAGGATTTCTATCCTGCTCTCAGTCTCTGAGCTGTGCCATTTCCCAGAGTGTGTTTGCTGTCCTAGATGTTCAGGAAACTTACCCTGATGATGCTGAACCCCTCTCTGAAGAGGCCCATCTCACTGGCTATGAGTGACTGAGAAGGCTCCCTGAATAAGCGTATACAGACAGGAAAGTGTTTTTACTCCCTCACATCCTTTGTAGTGTATTTGGCTTTTTAAAATCTATTTCTGCACCAAATAGATGAGTGGTTGCAGTGAAAGACATTCTGTTTGGCTTAGAAGTGCCCACATGAACTGCTTATAAAGATATCTGATTGTCAAGGTTTGAAGGTTATGTGCATGCAGCGTTAGGATGGCGTTAGATCTGCCCCTGGTTTTGTTTTCAGCAAAGACACAAACCAAAGAGCCAAAGCAAACCTGCCTTTATATATTGAATCTCTCAAATGTCAGCACAAAGACTCCAGGTGCCTTAATGATTAATTAAACTCAAAATGGCAAATATGACCGCCTAGCAGCAAAAACTAATTATATGCAAACAGTGAATTAAACTCGACCTGAGGTAACTCAAAAGATCATAAAGCAGCTCAAGGATTTAAAAAGTATTTAACTACCCCCTGCCCACCAAATGCAAGGAGCTTGACCTTCCTCAAAGCAGCCTTGTATAGAAAGACTCTGACTTTCCCTTCTTTTCCTGTATTTGCTAACCCCCAGTATCTCTCTTTGTCACTTAAACTTTCCAGTGGTGAAGTCCTCCTGTGTCTGTCTGACCTGAGCTCCTTCCCCTGCTGACTCCTGTTATCTCTGGCTCAGACGTTCCTGTCCCTCCCATCATTTTGAAATAATACTCTTTTGTTCTGCCTGTGTGCATGTTCTTGCATCCCACAGTCCAGTAGCACTTCCTTGGTTCCTCAGCTGTTGCCTCATCCATCCTTTCCATTTTTGCCTTAGGCATTTCTCCTGCCTGTCTGCAACCCCATTGCACTGTGAGCTAAAAATCCTCACCCAGGAAGATGTAACTGGGGCAATTTAATAGCAGGCCTGAATGCAGCAGGACAGGCTACCTCAGGCTCAATACCTTTTCCCAGGTGTTGTAAAAGCCAGTCGTCCCTATTACTTTATCTGTTCTTCAGATTCAGTTTGACACAAGTGTGGAGGCACCAGTTTCCTTCACGAGGTCCTACCTCAGCCTGTCTCAGTGTGGGAGCCCTGGAAGATAGCCGGGATCTTTGACAAGAAGAGCTGACATAGATCCTGCACACATTTGCAGCAGAGCCTCTTGCCTTCCCAAGGTGGAAGCCTCAAAGAAAGTATCTGCTAGGGTATTCCAGTGCTCTTACACCCCTAATTACCTTCTCATGACTAAATCATAAGCTGCCTTTTGCTCAGGTCTGCTTGTAACAGCTTCCTCTTTTCTGCTTCTGGTGCGGGGGCTTTCCCTTTAATGTAGCAGCTGTTCAGTTCCTGTCTGAGTGATGGGACTGAAATACCTGCAGACAAGCAGAGGATCTTTCAAATTCCTTTTGAAATACACCTGGAAATTGCAAATTCAGTTCTCGGATGGAAAGCTGAACTCCCTGCCACCTGAGGGGAGAAGCCAGGCACGTGCTTCCTGCACAAGCAGGCAAGGATAGGAAACACTGTCTCTGTGTTTAAGGACCTCTCCCCTCCACAATTCACCCTTGTTCTATTGCAGGGCAGTCTCATGATGGCCAGTATTTTCCTAAGGCCTCAAGGTTCCAGTCTTGTGATCAGACAGCTTTCATCAAATAAAATTGGCCTGAAAGCATGGGGGTGTTCAGCAGGTGTGTGCATCTGGCTTGAAAACCACAAGGCAAAGATACACAACCCCTCATTAGAAAGCTTTTTGGCTTTAGAGGCCATGATTTCTTAGGAAGAAACCAGAGTGATAATATTGGAGTGCTATTGGCAGCTATTCCCAGCTGTCTTTTATTTTTAAGGTAGCACATGAAGGAATGTTTTCCCCTGGATCTGCTTCTTCGAGATACAGCTCAGGGCAAAAAGGATCATTCTGAAAAGTCTTTCTGTTCTGTATGACTTTTACATTTGAAATACCAGGCTTTTTTAGACTAGAAGACATGGATTTTTAGCCAAGTTGTTTTGGCCATGGCTGTTGAGATGTGCACATTGAGAAAAGTTCACCTTGGTTAAAGTGCAGTACCAGCGCAGGTGGAGGCAGCCTTTTGTTTTTCTGGTCATGTGTCTGTGCTGAAATAATTTTTCCTTTGGATGATGTAAGCACACAAGGAACAAATTAAACAAATTAAAGGAACAGCATCCTTTGTGCTTTGTAGGGTCCCCCCAAGACTTGATTTTTTGATAGTGAGAGAAGAGAATGTGTCCAAGAGGGGAAAAAATAAACCTGTATATAACAGCTCTAAGCTAGAATGAAAAATGCATAGAATAAGCACCCTTTATTTCCCTCAGGTCATGCAGCAAAGATGGGGATGATCTGCTTTATCTTGCTAAGGTAAAAATAAGATTGACTTCTAAAAACTTTCTTGAGTGTTTAAATTAAAAAAAACAAAATTAGAATTGACCAAGTTACAGAACAAATCATACACTAGTTACCTTTATCATCTACTTAATGAAAACTGATGGACATCTGTGGCCAAAGAACAAGGCTAAGGTCTAGGAGAACTCTGGCAATAAATTTGGGAGATCCAAAATCTTGAGAACTGTGTATTTGGATCATGCTTTCATCTAGCGACAAAATCTTCAGAGTCACCTCAACCCTTGGCTGTGTGTGATCCATTTGTCTTTCTAATGCATATTGTGACTTCACCTGGCTCACATCTATGCACATATAAACATTGTAATGAGGAGGAATTACTGCTGCCACCAGTGGATGTGCCTGGCTGGCTGCCAGGGAGTTCACTGATTGCTGGGGAGATGCCAGCCTTTATGAAAAACCAGTATTCTTTCAAATCACAAAATTGGTTTTGATTGGGGCTGAATTATGAATAGCCGCTGTGTGTGCCACAGCCCAGTAAGTTTACTCGGAAATCAGTGCTCGGGGCTCTGATTGCCAAATGGCTCTTCAGCTACTGAGGTTTCTGGGCCTGATTTTGTGGTGTGCCAATTGGGACTGGGCCGGCACAGAGGGAGTCTGGTCCCCAAACCCCTTTGCTGGTGACTGGCTGCTCCTCTCTGGGCTGTCTGATGGCCCTTCCTTGCTGCTAATGAGAAGTGGGAAAAAAAACTTCGGTCTGGAGGATGTGTAGGAATAACCTGTGTTTCCTTTAGTCAGTCCTGCCACCTTCTCCCCTTTTCCCCGTGTGATCCTGCCCCGGGCTGGCTGCTTTCCTGCGCTCTCTGTAGTTTGTTTGGGCTCGCTTTGCCCTCCTGTGGCTGACAGCAGATGTTGGAGAGGTGCCTGCTCCGGCCAGGCTGAGCCCTGACATCGAGCCCAGCCCTTCTGCTCAAAGCAGCTCCTTGGTGCTCAGTGTTCAGGATCTGCTTTTACGTGCAAGCTCAAATGTCTTATCATTGCCTATATTCTGAACATCTGACTGGAACAGCTAATAGATATGACTGATTCAGGATTTATTTATTCACCCTGAAATATAACCAAATTTTTAAGAGGAGAAGCCCACTGCTGGTTCTTCTTTCTCTGAAGAATTTCTCTCTCTTGACAAAATAACTCATGGTAACAAAGACTTTTTTTTGTTAAGAGATGAAGCATTTAACATCAGTCCTTAAAATCTATAATTAATAATAATTTAAAATAATGCTCATATTGCTAGCCTCCTGCAGAACTGTTGCACCTTCAGATCTGTGGCTGCTTCAGCCTGTTGATGTTGATTCCTCTGATTTCCAGCTGTCCATTTGTTTCCAGAAGGTGCTAAAATATGTATAGGGAGGGATAAGCCTGGGGAAATGTTTCCTGGCTCTGTACTGTTGCCTTCTCGGATGCTGCAGTGGCAAGCTGTGTCAGGGTGGCCTGGGCAGGTGTGTGGAACCTCACCTGGCCCCCTCACTGCTGGCATGTGACTGCCCCATCTGTCTCCAGAGGCATGGGGGGCCATCTCCTGCCTCTGGTGGGGCAGCTGGGGCTGCAGGGTGGTGTTTGACTTCATCCTCAGAAACTGGAGGTGTGCGGCCGCGGGAAACGGCTTCCAGATTTATGGCTGCTGCATGTCGGGGTGACTTACTGGAAGTGGTAAAGTGGTAGGGGATTTTCTTCATTGGCAGGTGCGTTTTTTAATGTGAAGATAAAAAAAAGAAAAAGTCACATTTTAATAGTTGTGAAGTGGAAATTACTGAAATAAGGGAAGCTGTTCATGTTTGCATCTGATCTAAGAGGGCTCAGCAGGTACTAGCTGGCTGTGTTTCCAGTTCCAGCATGGTTCATGGATATCTTGATTTCTAGGTGGAGAAATGAGGACAGCATAAATACACACAAAATAAAGCTTTCTTAAGAAATACGTCCTTAGTATACTATAAATGGATTTGTAATTGTCTTGTACTCCATTTAAAATAGCTGAAATCTGAGGAGTTTAGGTTAGGTAAGCGTTCTTATTCTCTGGTGTGTGTGTGGTTTCCTATAAATCTCTTAACTGTTTGTGAGGTTTATGAAGAGGAGTGGAGGAAAGGAGAGCAAACTTGATGCTGTATGAATTGCAACCCTCTAAAATAAACCACCTGACATAAATGCAGTAGACTAAGGAAAGCCAGCTGATAATCCAAGGAAAACCAGTCATTAAAGCAAGTAGGAGCTCTTCCTTTCCCTGCTGTGGACATGCTGCTACCCTGGGTAAGCTGGCCCAACATGTGCTCCACAGTAAGTGTAGCATTTTAAGTGGATCCCTTTCTCCTATTTTTGAGCCTTAATTAGTGTTCCAAGCATCTGTTATTGGCTGTGTGTCCTCCCGGCTAAATTCCTGAAATGTGTTCTTAGACTTTGTGGAGGACAAACTCTGTGAAAAATTGGGAATTCCAGTTTGAAGCATATGTTTGATGCATTTTGCATGAAAAAAAATCTAGAGTTTGGGAGTGAAATTGATTTTTCCTGTTTTGCTAGAAGAGTAGGTAACCAATTCTTATCCCTCTTAGAGCACAGTTGTTCCATCCCTAAGATCTGAAAAATCCAGCATTCTTTCAGAGGGACAGTAGCAAAATCTCTCCATTTGATGCTAGAACAGCGTTCCTTTTTGCATCTCCATTTATTAAAGAGGCTATTGAGGATTCTGCACCACAGGCTTTTGCAGCCAGAAGCCCAGGTGCAGGAACATTCAAGTGGTCAGTAATCCTTCCCTTGGCTGTGGCAATAATGATTCCACGTGCCTTACCTGGAGATGGGTGCTGTGCATTGGAGGATTCATCCCTGCCTGCAACTACGGAATTTCCAAAGCAGGACTGGGACCCAAACGTGATTACAATGTGAGTCAGAATGTAATTATGAATGCAGGAGGGGATGTGGGAGTGCAAACTCTGTTTGATATGGTAAAATCTTTGGCGTGCTGTAGTTCTCAGCCTGAAGTTTTGTACCTATTGAAGATTTCTAAAGTTAGAGCCTTGGAGTTGCTTTAATGTGAAATATTTATTTTTACAATAGAAAGAAAATAATGGCCTAGGAAGAAAAAAACCCAGGGAAAGTGTTCACAAAACAGCAAGATTAGGACTGTGAAAAATTGCATAGGAAATTGCTTTCAGGTAGACATTTCAGAGCCAAAGTGGCATGAGTTCTCAGATGTGACAAGCAATCACCATCTCCTCTCAGACACGCCAGGAGCTGCTGAGTGCTCACTGTGTATTTGAAAATGAGGCCACTGGTTTAGGCTTCTGTGTAGGGACTTAATGGGCTGATCTGAGGCGTCCACTTCAGAAGGTTCTGACTGGATTCACATAAACCCTTCAAGTCAGAGTATACAATTTTGTATTTCCTGTGGCCAGTTGGAGACTTAACTCGAGTTTTGCATTTCCTATGCTGAGATTGTTTACAGCACTCCCAGGAGGGAGGGAGGTATTTTGAGCAGTGCTATTCGAAGGACTGGTCAGTCTCACAAAACTGCCTGGTGTTTGCATTCCTGCAGGCAGAGGGTAGCAAAAAGCTGAGAGGATGCTTGATGTGACTTGGGGAGGGCTGACTCAGCAACGCCCTCACTTCCCGCCCTTGCCAGTGAACAGACCTGGAGCCTCAGTGCTGCAAGGGTCTGCTCCCACCACCTCCAAGTGTGTCATTCCTGGCAGAGGTTTGTCCAGCCTGCTTTATCCAGTGGCTGATGACTGCTCCTCAGCCGACCTGAGCAATCTCTCTGGTGGCTGCTGTTAAAGAGCATCCCCTCACCCCCTCTGAAGTTCACTCTAACCCTCACTACTGACATCTTAAGTCATTGCTTTTCCCCTTCCTTTAGGGAGGTAATACCTAGAGGATTCCTTCCTAGTTTTGGAAAGTCCTCCTTGTACCTGCCAGTTCTTTATGTTTTTATTCAACCTTTGCTTTTTGCAGGATGGTTGAAAGAATTACGACAAATGCATCATGTCCTAATTTCTGTTCCTTTGACACTCCTGGCTCTCCCACGCTGGCCTGTAGCTGTGAGGGCAATATTTCAGCCAAGACCTAAGGACTCTTGGCTCTTCTGTTAGTTTTGCTCCACAGGAATTTCTTACAGGTACTACATTTTATGATCTAAGTCTTTTTGCATCAATATGACTTTGACACATATTAATTTTAAGATTCCTCAGAAACATCCCAGAAGATTTCCTGTGCCACTGCCATGCCTGTGCCTGTTTCATACAGGTGCTTATCTTTACTAAATGTAGACCACTGTATTTTTATTTCACTGGGTTACGTTTTTAAAACTGTTTGTTCTTCTGCTTTATCAAAATCATGTTCATTCTAGCTCTGTTGTCAAACTTCCTTAAAGCTTTTGTCATCTGCAGGATTAGTAAGCATGTTCTTTTCCATCATCCAGATTATTTATGTAAGTGTTCAAGTCACCCAAGACAGATCATCATGGAAAATATCCTTTCAATTTGACAGTGAACCACTGATAATGCTTTCTGAAAACAGTTTCTTCTGTAGTCTAGGTCATGTATCCTTTTTTAATGATTATGTCTGCAAGAAAAGCCTTCCTGGAGGCAAGATATGTATCATGGCTCCTATTTTAAAAAGAAGGGAAGCACGAGATGATCATGGATACTCATGCAAGTTTTGTCCAGTCCTACCGTATGATCTTGTTAAAACAGGGACAAACTTGATGGACAGGCCAAGGAGAAAGAAATGGGCATGGGGGAATTTCCTTTCCATATTTATTTTCCTCTGAGCTCTGTGGGGTTTGGATGACCCAAGCTCAGACAGGAGAATACATGGCTCTGCGTCAGGGAGTCAATTCCCTTGGGTTCCTCCGGTGCAATCCTGCTCTGAGAGAGCTGGGGTTTGCCCTTTTAGTGCCTGCCATGGTAAGAGGGCAAACCCCAGCTCCTGCCCTGCCAGCCTGCAGCCTGAGGGACACAGGGAGGGCTGAGGAGGAGATCCTGAGTGGAAGGCAGCCAGGTGATCTGCACTGGCCCCTCTCTGGGGCTGTGCCAGCCTGTAGGGCAGCTGTTGTTGGAGAGGGCAATGGGAGCGAGCAGCCTGCTACTGTGGAGATGTTGTCCCACATTAGGTTCTTTCACCTGGTGAGCAAGAGGCCAATCTACACAGAGATTTGAGATATTTGATATTAATTTACAGTTCTGCACAGAAAGGAGAGCAGGGAGGCAAATCCCCAAAGCCACCACAAAGATTACCAAAACTTTTCACTATTTATATACTTCAGCAAACAAAGGTATCAATGTTCATTGGCTAGAGGTTACCTAGTTGTCTTATTAATTAGTATTGTATCTTCCATTGGTTAATGAATCTCTTGCTTCCCATGCTAATTAGTTCATTTGCTCAGTCACTCTCTTCTTTTGGGCTGGGACATTTTTTGGGTGGGTTGCCATGAGTTGGAGGTTGTGATTTGTCCCAACCAGAACTACCTTTTACACAGGTGGAGTTGATTCAGCACAGTTGCTGTGGTGGCTTTATTAGTTTCATCCTTACCTTGGGGGTTCTGCCAAATGTCCTTGTGGCCTGTAAATTCTGCTTTCTTTGTGTGCCCTATCAAGGGTACAGCCTTCTTCTCAGGCTTTGGAAACCCCCAGGCTGTCCCAGGTGTAGGAGCTGGGCTCTGCCCACCTGCAAAATGGCTGCACCACTTTGGCTGGACAATCAGTAAATATCCTTTAAAAAGACACGTGCACTGGACATACCGTAACTTTAAGCACAAGATCTTGCAGAAGGAAAATAAAGCCTTTTACATGAGCACACACTGACTCATGCAAAATTTCACAGGTCCAAAAAATTCCTGTCCTGAGGCATTTGTAGCCTGAGCTGTCCTGAGGAGATAGCGCTGACCTGCCCTCAGCTGGGGTGAACTGGGAGTTTTCCCAGAGCGTTTCCAACTCATGTTCCCTCTTGGATAAGCAACCTTGAAGATCTATAATGTCAGAGGAAGGGGAAATCCTGTGAACTGAGCCCCACCTATATGCAGAAAAGAAAATGCGTCTGTGTGTCCTTGGATTTTGCCTGTGCTACGCAGCATCCCACATAAATTAGTGATGAATCATAACTCGGTGACGAACTCCAGTCCCCGCCACTACCTCTCTTCCCTTCCTTATCTTCTGGCTGCTGCCTTGCTTCGTGCTAAGCAGGTCACCAGACCATAATAGTTCAGTGATTCTTGCATAGATGACTTGAAAGTATGGGCTGGCGAAGGAAAAAAAACCCACCAGTGCTAAATATTAAAAGCACGTCATAACTCTAGTGCTGTAATAAGGAGATATTTCATAGCATAAATGTTAGTCACTGCTAATGGGAAGCACCACAGATAAATAGCGTTCCCATCTGGTTAAATATTTTCCACTGGAAGGTAATTCCCAGCTACACACTTTTTCCTGAAGCAGGCACTGTCTCCTGCTTTGGCCTGATGCTTAGCCACGCAGGCATGCAGATATTAGGTAGTGAGGCATGTTAAGCCTTTAGTACCACAGTCATCTCTTAATTGATATTCATAGCACTGACACTTTCGTGGAGAGGGGAAGAGAAGGCAGAGCTGTGAATTAAAAGCACCTGTGTACATAAGGCATGCAGAGCAAGTTGATTTCTCATAGTTGCATCTTGTGAGGTAGGATATAAGCTAAGCTGGAGAAAATGCTGGTTGTTTCATCTCCTGAGGCACTGAGTTACCTTTGCGTTTTGGGAGGACAGATTTTCAGTTGAATTGAAGTGCAATAGTGGAGCTAGCAATAATAATAATTCTTCCTTTTGTATTGCTTCAGTAAGTGGTGCTAAGGACCTGCTCCTTGGTTCCCTCTCCTGTGCTTTCAGGGTGAGTTAGATGGATCTGACATTCACAGCTTGTTAATCACCAGAACCCCAGGTAAAAATAACTGGATACTTTAAGTGCTGTAAGATTTTCAATTGAAATTCAATAGCACCCTGGATGTTTGTCTTAGCTCTTGTACTGTCTGTGCATTGTAGGAGTTTCATCATCACAGCATAAACACATCTGCGGCCACATTGAGATGGAGCAGGAAATGGGGTGGAGGTTTGAAGCTGCCACAATGGGTCTTTTGTTAAGTTTGGCAATTTCATTTCAAACCATTTGATTTGGCTTATTGAGAGTGGGTAAATATAGCCTTTGAGAGTGGTTCAAGCCATACAAAAAGATGCTGTGCTGCAAGGAGCACTGTGGACTTCAGAGCATCATACCACTCTTTTCCAGGAAAGGACAAATGACATGTACGTCTTGTGTGTTTACTCTTGGCTTCTGTTCCTGTTTTGACATCAGGGGCACAGTTGCATTCATGTGATGTTTTCATTTTGAATTCATATTCTCATACCAAGAAAAAGGATGTGTTTTTGAAATGGTGAATTTCAGAATTCAGAGCGTGGGATTGTTGTAGATCAAAAACTATGATGTGGAAAAAGAGGAAGATGGTCTAAATTTTTTTTATTTTTTTTTGGTGGTTAAACATTCTTTTTGACACTAAAGTAAAAAAAAATGCATAGTCTGATTTCTTACATTTGTATTCAGGGTGCTCTTGTCCCTAAACAGAACAAAGCCAAGATAAAATAGCAAGGTTCTGTGCCCTGCCTTCTGGGGAGCAGCTAAGAAATCTCAATGGCTGTCATAAGTTTCTTCAGTGTTAGCTGGGGTTACAGAGCGTTGTTAGGTGATATTCTCATTGTCATAGATGTGATAAGCACCTCCCAGAATTTGGCTGGCATCCAGCTGCATGGACCCAACTAAAATAGAGAGGGATTTGTTTTTAAATGCTGGTTGGAGTTCCCACCTGGAAATTCAGGACAATTAAATTGAACTACCTGGTGCCTAATAAATTAATTTTCCACACTTGCAAACATTAAGTGGCTTAACTAGCAATACATTATTAAAGGGAATTAAGCTCCCCTAGCTGGTGCTGCTTTCTGCCCGTATTACCCCAGACAGCAGATGCTTGTCTTTGGTTTTCCCATAGATACAGTATTTTTGCTTGCCTGAAGTCCCCAGGCTACCCATAAATTCTGATCCTCATCTGGTGGGAGATGCTGCTGCCTCAGGTGCTCACCAACATGGGCAAAGGATGCCTGATCAGCCCCCCATTTGTCCAAATTAGGGAAATTCATGATCTCCGGGCCTTTCTTGGGTCTCTGCTAGGGACCCCTTCCATCCTGCATAGCTTCCTTTAGGCAGAGTGCTAGGACAGGATTCCTGATGAGAGCTTACTGGGAACTCTAAAGCACTGGGAAGGACTGCACCTTGTCCATGCACTGTTTATGGCATTCCCTGCATGGATACTCATGACATAAAGTTGCTCCTGGGTATGTAAACTCCGTACTTGTGTTAGTTCTGGGTAATGTGCATATTGCAGGGAGGGATTTACACATCAGGGATATCTTTCAGTCACAGAGCACCCCCACATTAATAGTTCCAGGTTTTACCATTGCTGTGACAATTTGCTGAAAACAGATGCATGTATCCTCACAAACACTGATACCTGAAAACTCCCCTCTAAGCTGAGGAAAGGGGCCAATTCCCTTTTGCTTTGTGTTCGTGCCTTTTGGCATCACAAGCAGCAGTGCTGGCCACAACTGATGTCACAGAGTGCACGGCTAACAAGCAGGAAAGAAAAACCAGTGTTTTCACAGCCTTGTAATGGCCTATTTATTTATGTAATAGATTGAATGTCATGTAAAGTTTGAATCTGCACTTAGCTCTTCTCAGCTCCCTTGATCTGTCTCACAGCTGTGGTAGATGGTTCTCTCAGCTGCTGGCGCTGCCTCTCTAATCTGCTCTTTGATTCTGTAGGCATTTCTTATCTGCTGGCTGTGGTCTGTTTGACACGTCCAGCTATGAAAGGAAAAACAGACTGCTGACAACTCGTGTGATAATGCTTCTGCCCCGGTACAAAGGAACTTTATGTTCCTTGAAAACTTGCCATATGTATGCAAAGCAGCGTGTCTTAAAATTCTCGGGAGCACCAAGCTACTAAATGCCAGTGTTACCCCAATTCATTTAGTGCTTGATTTTCAGTGGGTATCAGCTGATGTGTCCCTGTTGGTATCAATGGAGCTGTATGTGTTTTTAGAGAAAAATTCAGAGCTGCATAGTTCCTGGAGCTGTAACTCACAACTGTGTTGTGAGGCCCACTTCTGCACCAGCCCTCTCTCCACAGTCCAGAATCTGGCTTATCTAGGCTCACACTGTTTTTAGCACTTCAGTTTATTTTACTGTGGGTACAAATCACAATTTTACAAATTAAAGTTACATAAGCAGGCTTAAAATTTGGGTTCTTTGGTCTGCTTCGAGCTCCATTTGGGAAGCCAACTACCAACACCCACCCTGACTACTGTTTTGTCTTCTCACCTGAAAAAGCTGGTGTAAAAGAAAATAAGCTGTCTCTGCTTTGCCTCCTGCTTTCCTGTGGTCTCAATGACAGAAACCTGTTCCTTCAGTGGCATAAGGCCATGGGTAAGTGTGTTGCTGGAGCTGTGATATACGTAACCAGCTGTTCATCTTCTCTAAGTGGGGGAGAAAATCACCCAGAGGAGTAATGGCTGTCCCTGAGGCAGCAGCTGATGTGGATTTATGAGCCTGTAGCAGACATAATCAACCTATTTAGTTTTCCCAGAGCGGGAAGGGAGGCTCTCCTGTGGGAACAGACCTTCTGTACCCTTCAGCAAAATAGATCTTGCTTCCTGGGTGATTCTGCTCAATGGGAGCCGAAAGCTGGGTTGCTTCAGCTGCAGGAAGCTTATTTACCCGATTGTGGAACAAGATCTGCTGAGGATGCTCGGGGCTTTACATCACCTGGCAGGTATCACAGTCTGTCCTAAACCTTTGGAAATAGCTTTCTAAAGGAATCTTGCCCGCCTGGGGAAAAGCCTGTACTCATCCTTGCTTTCTCACTGCTTTAATGAAACTAAAAGAAACTCTAACTTCTCCAGTTAGAGCCAGTTTCTCTGGAACAGGGTTTTGCTTGCCCCTGAGAGGGGCGCCTCCTCAGCAAGGGCCTGTTTCAGCCCTTCTCCCTGAGCAGACAGCAGTGTCCAGGTACAGCCAACACTGCTGAACCTGGGCCTGGTTAGAGAGGAGAGCACATTAAATCTGTGGCAAACAGTGCACACAGAGTGAGCTGTGCTGTTTCCTATTCTGGCGTTTTCTCCTTTGAATTGATTGTGGGCAGGGCAGACTGAGCAACGAGGGCCAGGGGTGAGCCAGGGCCTGGGGAAGTGTGTGGGCCTAGAAGTGGTTCCTGAGAGGAAAATCTCCTTTCCTTCTCATGAGACTGGGGAACACAGGAACTGCTCTGAGAGCAGCACCATCTGCACCTCTGATTGTTTGGATGCTCACTTATCGCTGCGAGGCAAGTGCCTGGATGCAATCCTCCCGGGGGAAACCTGCTGGTGGTGTTTCCTCTGCTTACACTTCATTGTGGCTGTATCTGAGAGCCACAGGCACGGATCAGAGCCCCCTTGTGCAGGGAATTGATCACGAGCAGGATTGGGATGAAAGGCGACAGTTCCTCAGGGACTGGCTGAAGTTTGGTATTTTTCTCAAGTTTTATGGAAAAAAACAAATTTGTTCTTAAATGAGTGTTGGAGCTGGTGGTATTTATTTATGGCCAACCTGAGCAGTAAAGCCCCTTTCAGCATTTTCCTTCAGAATGTGAGCAGTGGAAGGCTGAGGCCTTGGCAAAAGGCCAAGTTTGTAAGCCAAATTCCAAAGGTGGTATTGAATTTGGGTGGCACATTTTGGTGGCAAATTCTGGCATTTTTAGGAAGTTTTCCTGTGTTTTCAGGAAAATCTGAGGTAAAAAAAACAAGCTTGAGAAGATGTGTAAGTCATCTTCAAGGGGGAAGCTGCTGTGTGTTGGAAGATGTAGTAAGAATGTGTTTAAACATTTGCATGGTGCAGGATAAAGTTGGTAAATACCTGTGGAAACTTTCATTGTTTTCTGTTAAGTGTGACCTTTTCTTACCTTCCTTTTTCTCTTTTATTTTGCTGGCTAAGCTTGGTTTTGCTTTTCTTTTTTACTTCTTTAACCAAAAGAAGTCCCTGGGAATTACTGTAGAACATCTTCAGGATTCGTTTGTAAGACATTGGGTGTTTTGCTTGTCTAATTCCTGCAGTGAGCCCACAGGAAGGACCATTAATTTCAAGGAACCAATCAGCTTTAGTATGGCTGTTAGTTGAGATTATTAGGTGAGAGTTTGTGCAATATTGAAAGTGCCAAGCTATTACCAAATTTTACATTGATTTTTCCAATTGTCATATTTTTTGACAAGAGTCTTAATTGTTTACTGGAAAAGGAAATGAGTATTCATGTTCCTTCTTTTGCTGCCTCTCTGTTTTAGAGAGAGGAGTAATTCATTATCTTGCGGATAGAAAACAATTAAAGTGTTGTTTCCTTCACGACTGCATGATAATGGAGCAACAAAACGGCGCCTCAGACCCGCAGGTCTTAGCAGAGTTCTTGGGAGGGAGATGAGTACTGTGTGCAGCTGAGCTGGCAGCAGAAATGTCTCATTTCTTGTGTGCTGGGGGTGATTGAAATCTCCCTGCAAGCTACTCTATTAGATATGCTTATGCACTACTGAAAAAAAAAATGAAGGCAGTGGAAGAAAATACCACTGCAGGCACACCCTGAATATAGTAATACTTAATTTGTAGGCAGAGCTTCACTTATCTGTCTGAGAGCCAGTTTTTTATGATCCAGGCAGCAGTGTTTGTTTATTGTGTCCCTTATCAAATCTCAAAGCTAATATTTGCATTAGTCCTCTATGAAGGTAAACAGGAGCTGTTTGAGTGAGAATTAAGATATTGTGTATCATACTCCTCAGAACTGTATCTGGGTACTTTGAATCCAAAGAAATGTCTTGCAGATGTGTGTTCACTCTGTTCAGAGCACACTCTCTTTAAAGCTAGTTTAGGTAGTTAAAGCATTTGGGGAGGTTATAGGAAAGAGGGAGATCTTGGTTTTCATCAAATGCAAAGTATTCTGGAGTTGCTTTGAATCCATCAACCACATTTCAGGTCAAGCTTTTGGTCCTGAAGGTAGTAAAGAGACAGTATTTTGAAGAAACTCATACAGGACTTCTGCATTCCTGCAAAGAGGAGATCTGCAATCCCAGCCTGGCTGTGGAGCGTGGTTCACATCCATCTCCTCTGCTACACAGCACAGGCAGAGCTTACACAGCCCCCTTGCTTCAGTGCACTCATCCCAAAACTGCATCCAAAAGCAGAATTATTCCCCCCATACAAACACAGATTGGAAGACAAGCAGCAACAGGAGGACTCTTGCTGACTGGTCAGGATAAAGGTAAATAAATGGATGGTAGAAGAAATGATTCCTGCATGCCATTGCTGATGCATGTCAGGACTCCACCTTCCCCATCACCACCCCCTCAAAAAAAAAAAACCAACAAACCAGTACGGTTGGGTGGCTGCAAAGTTTAACACAGCTTTGTAGAAGCCTGTGAAAAACAATCTGGTACTGCAAATCCTGGTGGTAATGGTAGTGTGAAATGTGCATGGGGGAAAAAAAAGGTGAGGAATGTAGAAGGTAGAGTCACAGCAATGCAGCTGGGGAAAAGAACAAAAACAGATGATCATTAAAATAATATGTAGTATGTCTTTCCTCACCAGGCAGTATTCATGTAGCATTCAGAGCTGAACAGGAGAACCTGAAAATATCATGAAGTTATAAAAAGAGGATTATTGTGCAAAGAGAAATCTGTAGTAATGAAGAAAAATAGCATTTCATGCTAAGGGCAAGCTTTAACTACTGAGATATGAACAACAGCAACTGTTAATGCTGATAATCATGAACATTTGAGGTTTTCAGATTCTTGCCAGGCTCACCACATGCTTTGTCAAGCTCTAAAGGCTGGGAGGAAGCAATGTAGCTGGAACTTGCTGGAGTGCATTAGGTGGAGAGGAGGAAACCTTGTTTACTGACAAATAAGTTTTTCAGCTTTTTTTGCCTTTTTTTTTTCTTAATTTTTTTTGTTTTTCAGTTTTTGGCCAGCTGCACTGTTGTGTGAAAATAATGTTTGGAGAAAGATGGCAGAACACACACTGAATAATATACAGCCTTCAAGAATAAATTGTCTCCAATCCCTGTGGTGACACAGGAGTTGGCTAAAGTCTTTTCATTACCTATATAAAGTAATTATTTTGTGGCTCTTGGGAATGTCAGAAAAGCATCTTTCCCATTCTTCCACCTCAGGCCCCTGTGTTCCTGTGGATGCACAGCCATGGCAGGTTATAAAAGTGACCTGAGCTTTGCCCAGGGCCCCAGAGGATGGAGCTGTGTGCCACGGAGGGGCAGGCACATGCCTTGCTGCTGAGTCCACAGGCAATATTTCATGTGACCTTCCCTGGAGGATTTAGCCTAGAAGAAAACCCCTCCAGAGTTTAATTGATCCCTCCTTAACTCTCATATTGAGCCTTGTACAAAGAAAATGAGAGCAGACACCAAGCTCTGTATTGCAGTGTGATGGTTAGGACCAACAGAACCAAAATAATCTTTCAGGTTGCTCTACTAGGATGGCATCAGAAAACAACAAGCTTTCAGCTACAACAAGCAAATCAGCTGAGTTCTGATTAGACATTTTACCTCTGGCTTCAGTACTTGCTACAGGTAAAACAATCACCAGACTTTTGTTCTGTTTTAAATTACAGTCTAGGCATTCATTTTAGTCCAATACTTGGGGTAGATTAGGCATTAATGGAGCACCAGTGGGTTAACATCCCCTGCAATTGTCCATGCAGGCAAACCTCCCTGTCTGCATTGCCTGAGAGCATTGTAGGGGCAGGGATGATCTCACCCTGTCTGCATTTTGAGCTGACCAGGCACCATATGGATGCAGTTACTGCTGTGCCCTAGTGAGAGACGTGGCATATTAGCTTGGGGCAACATCTGACATTTACCATGTCTTCCAGTTGGCTTGAAGCACGGGCAGAGTGAGCTTGGTGTCTGTCTCGGTGTGAACATTGCCTCCGCCTGAACGATATTGCGCAAAACTGTGCGTGAAAGACTTGCAAAGTGATTTTGTGAAATTGTTATAAAGTGAAACACTCTCAGTAATATCAAATTACCCCTATTAGAGCTGCAGCTTGAGTAGGTTATGTATGATCAAGAAGCACCAATTCAAGTTCTCTTGTCCCTGATTTTCTATAAACACTGATTTTTGTAGTCTCCCACTGCTGGCATAGATTTTGACTGCTGTCACATCTTGCAAAAGGGAACTGTCTGAAATTATTTAGTTTTCAGGCTGGATGCTGAATGCTGTGATAACATAGGCACTTTAAAAAATACCAGGAGGAAAACTTTGGAGGAACTTTGTTTTATTAGTATATAGAATGAGGTATAAGTGTGCAGATGCCTTCATAATCAAGGAGCCTTGGATGCCAAATATTTTTCTTTTCAGGGTTTAGCACGTTAGTCCTTATATTTAATAGCAAGGATGGATATGAAGGTGAGCAGCATATAGCTGTACACACATATGAGATACATTTCTACCTCTCAATGAACCTTCCTCTTCCTCCCTTCTGTAAAAGGAGACTTTCTTTTCAGGCCCTGACAAAGCAGCAAACAAATAGGTGAGGAGACATTTTCCATTTAAAGATTAGAACCTTAATCCAGGTTTTTCCTTCTTTTCCTTCCGTCATTTGTAAAGCTTGCCATCATTTTCTCCCCATGTCTTCTGCACAGGAAATGATCCAAGCATGGTAGTTCTGAAAACCCCTGTATATATTAACCTGCATCCTGTAAGTCATTAACAAGAATTCATAGTACAGCCCTCCACTTTATGAGAGTGTTATGTAGCTAACAGTGAGTTTCTGAAAAAGTAAATAAAATGACAGGCAACAACCTAGGAGATGTTAGGGGTGGAGCAGGAGAGAGCTGCTGCTTTATTTTTTGAAGAATGAACGGTGGGAAGGGGGCTTGGGCAGGTTTGTTCCGGAGTTACAGCAGAACCTGGCTTCCACTGTGTGAAGTGGCACCACTAAATAAAGAGACTGGGGAAAGCCAGAAAGAACAAGAATCTGTTTCTCAACAGATACTTGAGAATGGAGCAACTCCCACGGGAGGCCAAGCATGAAGGAGAGATGGCCCAGCCAGCATGGCTGCCTCATATCTTAATATAGCCCAGCTTCTTGGCAGAGCAAGGGAGTGAGGCCCGGTGGAGGAGGAGGGCTGGGTTTGCTTTCCCCAAAACCTGTTTGCAATAGGAAAGAAATCCTGCTGGCTCTGTTACAGCCAAGCACAGCATTCAGTGATCTGCCAGTGAAATCCAGCTGTTGGAGGTGCACTCCTCAGTGCTTCCAGCACATCCTGCCTGCCCCTTGTCTGCAGGAGGTCCGTACTCAGTGGGGAATAATTACCTAAATGTCTGGACAGGAGGAGACCCCATCCTGCTGTTCACAGCACCTCTCCTCTTCCCCCTGACCTCTCTGCCCCAAGCCTTGGAAGCAAGCAGACATGGCAAAGGTGATCTGTGAGCCTGCCCTGCACACCTGGCAAGGTGCTGTCACCATCATGGGTTTCTGCAGGCTCAGGCTGAGCTGCTTTGATGTAAGATGTTGCTTTTGCCTGTTCTGGACCAACTTTTCTCATACAAAACAAACAAACAAAAACTCTAAGCAAAATAAAAGTGATTGACTACACTGCACAGTAAAAATCACTTCTAGACCTAACCCTGGGCATTGCTTCAGCAATACATTTTGGCAGGTAGACAGATGATAAATATTGAGCTCTTTGCTCACTGTTGCAGTCTCTTACATGGCAGCTGTCCCACAGTAACTTCTGATTCCCTACTCCTGTTCCCATATTTTTGAACTGTAGACCTTATTTACCCTTGTTTTTCCGTTTTCCCATTTTTGTTGGTGCCTCTTGGTTCTGTCCCAGCCTTTGTTCTGGGCACTCTGCCGGTGTTTCCCAGTAGCCTTTCAGCTCCTTCCTCCAGTTCCCCACCCTTCCTAGTGACTGCTTCCCTCACCCATTCCCTTCCTTCTCTCATGCACACCCAACTGTTCCATTCCTTATCCACATTTTCCTACTTTTTTCTCCTCCTACACACTTCTTGTTTAATGCCTCCCTCCACCTCTGTCTGCATGTCAACTATTGTACATTAAGAAGTACTGAGAACTAATTTTTTTAAAAAAAATATGCATTGTTTTTTAGGACTAGATTTGTAGGATCCTAAAAGTCTATTTCCTTTTCGGCAAAAGAATTTACAGCCACTTCAAAATCCATTAAAACCTTTCCAGGTTCTCACCTTACTTGAAGCTGCATGTTATATACATTACATATCTATGACATACATAGTGTTTAATAGCTACAGCATGACACGATTTTGTTTCTCAGCTGAGATCTCTGTGCTGTTGAGCCTAACCCAGGGATGTGTATTTCCGTGTCCTGCAGCTTGCTTTTCCTTAGAAGGGCTGTGCAGTGGCACACAGAGGACACAGGTATTCTTCTGAAGAGCTTATGCCAGGAGAAACCTCCTTCTTTTCAGTTTTTCTCAGGACATAGTTACACAGGTCTTACACGACATGTCACCCTTCAGCTTTCAGTCACAACCTGCTCTCTCACCGCCGATCTCCAGCTATTGCCAACGGTGGAATGGTGAACTTTGCAGAAAAACAAAGTTTATTTAAGGGAATCAGCTTTCACTGTGGCCATGTGGAAGTGGCAATTGACTCTGCAAATGCAGGCAACTTCCGTGTGTGTTCATAATTTGTTTACCACTGGTCAGGTGTTCTCAGTGTCCCTTTTTCCATGTCTCTGGCAGGGCTGTGTTGAGCTGCAGTGATTCAGGGACCAGGCAGCTGGTTAATGCAGCTCATGTTGTCACCCTCACGGGGCTCGTTTGCCTACAGGCATGTCAGAAGGAACAAGTAAAATAAGGGCATATATAACTGTAGCTGGCAGCCTACTGAAAAGATGCTGAAACTCCCTTTAAATATGGATAGTGTAGGACATCAGGAGCTACGTAGCTGAGGAATAAGATAAATTTTCCTACACAATGCTGTGTTTCTGTAGTTAAGCTGTGTCTGGTACTTGATCTAAATGAATATGTGTATGTGGTGTGCAGTGTAGTCATCCCTGGTGTGCTATTTGTTCCTAACACAGTCTTGCACATTTCCAGTATCCGTCACAGTTCACATCACCTGCACTTCTACACAGCTTAAGCCTCGTGGGAGGGAGTAAAGAAGGCAAAGCCAGAGTCTCCTCACTACAGATAGTGGCACAGGGGTTACAGTGACTTTGTGCTCCCTACGTTCGGGATTTTGAAGGTTCAGGGTGTTTTTCCACAAGCCTTCAGGGAGGAGTAGAGAAGTCTGTAGTGTGACTGATGCTATGTTGGTGCATGTTCTGCTCTTTCACAGTGTGTCTGCACGAGCCTGAGCCTGTAGGGGCAGCTCCATACTGGAAAGGCCACGAGCAAACCACGTGTCCCTTGTGTTGGAGCAATCTGGGCTTGGTTTAGCTGCTGGGGATCACCCTGCAGAGCAGAGAGAGATGCAAGCTTGTTCTGTCTCTCCATTTTGGATTATGGCTGTTGGCTGAACGTGTGTGTCCTTGAATTTGCTAATTGCATTTTTCTAGTTATTCTCTGGCAAGAGGCACTACAGGTTTTCTGAGCACTTTGCAGCAGTACACAGCAGACTGTGTTGTGAGGGAAATGTAGGACAGGCACACACAAAAAGTCATGTAATCTCTTGTGATGATCCAATGTGATTATCTGCTGAGATATTCCAGGGAGCTGTATGGACAAGTTGTTCCAAGGCCAGATTTTCACTGAAAGGAGTAAAGAGCATCACCATTATTATGGAATTCGGACAGCGTTTTGCAGCTGTGCTCTGAGGGAGAGGAAATGTTGGAGAGTTTAAAGCCATTGACTGGCAGAGGAGCAATGCTAGTGTGCAACCTTGCTGCCACCCAGTACAACACAGTTCCCAGTTTGGATCAATTCCAGCTCAGACCCCAATTTACTAACCATGGTGGGAAGGACACCAGTTTTCTTTTAGAAGGTCAGCATTATTTAAGGTTATTGAATGTGAGTAAACCTGTTCCACCTTTATGAAGAAAACATTGCTGTGGAGTTTTTAGGAGCCACACAGTTACAATGAGTAATGAATATATGATACTTTGTGTAGTGTTTAGCTCAGACTCAGAGAGAGAAAATAATGCAAGTCTCTTCTTTCTGCCTGGGTGTTCAAATGAAGGAAAATCAAAGCTGTTATACCGGAGCTATATATCAGCTAACATATTTTAGGAACTGTGGAATGATCATAATTACAAAAAAGTCCTCCAGAGAGAAATTATGAGTCATAGTTTATGTTCTCTTTGGTGTTGCTATGGAAAAAGAGGTTAGTGCCAATGGTCATACAGCAATATTAATCTCTGATCTGAAAGAAAAATAAATAACAATCTCTAGCTTAACCCAAAGCAGATTTATTCTCAGTTACTGCAGCACACTCCATTAAAGGGGATAACCACGTAAGAAAAATTAAAGATGACATTGATTATCAGTTCTCAACATGCAATTAAGGAGAGCTCCTTATTTGAATTAGCGTGTGCTTCAGACTCCCACAAATGGCTTGGTGGAGTGAGAGAAAGGGAAAAAAGGCAGTTGGATCAGAAGGAAGGCAGGAAAGATCAGCCGCTGCTGACAGCTGCAAGTATGCTGATTAAAATTTCTTTATTCATGCAGTTAGACTCAGCCCGGGGTGGATGCTGGTTCAGTGCAAATCCTGAACCAAAACCCTGGCAACGGGCAGTCTGCAGCGGTGGAAAGTGGCTCTCAGCCTTTTTCCATTTATTTGGGAAAGGCAGGGCCGTGAGTCAGGGAGCGGTGGATTCCTGGGTGCTGAGTCAGCACCTCCGGGGCTCTGCCAGTTGTTTCCTGCCCTTCTTTCCTTGCCGAGGCAAAACTTGACCAAGACCGTGCCCAAACAGCTGCGTGCTGGCTTCGCTTTGCTAATTGTGAACCTTTTTCTTTGCCCGCAGGAAAGACTGCCTGACAGCTTCCCCTTGACACCCAGAGTGGGTGTGTGTCCTAGTGGGTCCCAGTAAAAGTTTGACCCCTGCCTAGCTGACATTGTTTTCAGGGGTTGCTCGCTCCATCACAGGCAGCTCCCGACCCCACAGACCTTGCAGTCAGGACATAGCTTGAAATTCTGCTCACGGTGCACCCTGCAAAGCAGGGCAGAGCCTTCCTTTCTGCCACACCGCTGCGTCTGCCCTGCTGATGGCAGGAAAACTTTTTGTTTGGCTGATGAGCTAAGCAGATTGGATTGGGGAGACACATGGATCTCGTGTCCTGTGTCTGTGCACACAGCTTACCGATGAGCACAGGAGCTGTATGTGTAGCCCAAAACCATTGTATGGCGTCTTTTGAGCCAGCTGAAGGCTTTGCACTGACTTTCAGGGCTGGACAGGCCCCTGGTGAAGAGTTTGACCTCGAACAAGTTGCCATAACTTCACTAATTCTTCTGAGCTTACCTCTTTTTAAAGTGTGTGACTATCAGTCATCAGTTGTGCAGCTGTTTGGCATTACAGCCTACAACAACAAAGGGTTTTCATTGCATCAGTGTAAAGGGCTATCCAGGTGTATTTTACCATCTGATCCTTTTCTTCTCCCCTTTCTTCTGTCTGTTGAAGAGACAGAACATGCTTCTGTCAGGCCTGTATGATGGCTTTCACTGCACTCTCTTATTTGACAGTGAAATGGTCCAGAAAACCCATATCTGTGCCTTTTCACAGAGGAGCTGGCTTGTGGATTAGCACGTGGGGGCCAACGGGATGCTCTTTGCTCTTTCCCCTAAAAGGGGACAGAAACGTCAGCTGGTTTTGTGTCATTGAAAATGGAAGTATCAGCAGCTGCTGAGTGCTGCTAGTTTAAATATTTATACCATAAGGGCTTTAACACACCCTTTTTTCTTTGTGCAAAGCCGCCGCTGATTCCGGTGGAGGTCAGGCTCTGAATCTGTGCAGCAGCTCACAGGTCAGGTCTTCCAAGGAATAATGAAACAAGTGGAGCTCACTGTTACGGTGTCAGGAAGCGTAAACAAGCAGTTTTTTAAAAGAAGTAATTATGTAGGCAAACCTGTCAGCACAATCATGGAATACTCATGCACGTGCCTGACATCTGCCAGCCTGACAAGATCCAGGCACATACTTGAGATACTCGAAAGAATACAGCGCTGCTGGCCCCACAGTCTGTCTCCTCCCTCAAACTGCGCATTCTGCAGGCTGATGTTTTCAGTCAGGCCTTGAGAATGGAAGGCAAGGGGAGGAAACAGCTTGGGGGACATCTTGAGAGTTTGAGCTTGCTTCCTCTGGTTTATATGACAGCATGAAAGCAGACATTCACGAGTTGAGTAAACATTTTTCTCTCTCGCAAAGCATGCTTTCTTTTGTTTGTTAAGATTACAGACCCACCTGTCCTTGTAAATGTGCAATTGTGATGGAGAAAACATTTAATTCTACTCCTGCAACTGATGGCTGTGTGTGTGCTGTATTCTGAAGTGGGTATTTGAGTTAATTCTCCCAGATGCTCAGTATCTGCATTTCCAATGGTTTTACTGGACAGCATTGTAATGCTCTTAGAACACTGCGCGTGGGATTCATTTCAGCATCTCTAAAACTGGATAAAGCATGGCCAGGGGTGTTGTTTGAATTAAAGCTTAGCAGCACAAACAAACCAGCATATCTGGAAGCAAAATGTAAACATGATGCTGGGACTCCTGGTTAGCACTTGGTGGTTGTGGGAGGTTGACAGCTGCTGCATAAAGGTTAAACGTGCTTTCTTTAGTCTGTCAGTAAAATTAAGCCCACTAAAGACTATGTGGCACTCTAGAAGACAAGAGTTTATCTGTGTGCATAAACAGAACATAGGCTTCAATATAAATATGCTTTCAGACTATTTAGTGTGTTAAGAGTATGCTGCAGTCCAATACAAAGATGCAGATTGAGCCAGGAGATTTTGGAAAGTGCCTGAGTACGTTTACATGGGCTAAAAGTCTGACAGGTGTCTAGAAAGAAAAGCACTGGTGTTTGCATTGCTAAACAACAGCATAGGATGAGAAAGAAAATGGTACAGATACAAGAGGAACATGAACTGAAGTAATAAATACTTGACCTTTAAATTTCATCTTTGCCACCTTCTCAGACTGCTTCTTCCAAAGACTGACATGGCTGTGTTTTATATTATGCTTTTATTTGTCATATTCATAGTTAGTTACAAGTAAAAATACTGAAATCCATTGTAGTTAATACAAAATAAAAATATAGCTGCACGAGTTATGCCATGATTTTTCTTAGAAACAGAACCTTCTATATGATACCATGCACTTAAGAGCTTAACTCTTAATAGTACTCGCCTACAGTAAGCTCCGACTAACTAACTTCCAGTGTGATTTACTGGTTACAGGTATTATCCCTGTGGGTAATACCTGTTAATTATTTCATAATGGTACTTCTGCTGTAGCTTTTATTTCCCCTGTAATTTGTGATTCTAAACACAAAAGGAAGCAACCTTTTAGTGCAATGTTAACTATCAGTAGAATTTTTTATATATATAAAAAAATAAAAATAACCCACTGCATAAACAACCAAGGATGTAAGGGAACAGTTGTGGGTATTGTGCTTCCCTTTCCTCCCTTGCCCCTTACCTTTAAGTGACAGGAATGAACATTCATAGTGAACAAACTACCTTGTAGCCTTTCATTTTCAATCAATTTTGAAAAATTAGACTAGTAATTTTGAGAGCAGGTGGGTGACTTTGATCAAAGTTACTAGCAGAGAACCAAATCCTGTGGCTGTGCAGGCTCGTACTTACATAAACTCATCCCTGCCATGAAGTTCAATCCATAACACATTGTTCCCTTTGGACAATGTCTGAAAGAGTACTTCACCTTTTTGAAGAAATTGTCCTTACATCCCTGTAATTACCTAACTCTCCTGTGTAGATATAGCTCTATATATGAAATAATCTGTAAAAAGATAAATTATGCTATTTTCAAAATACTCTGAGATACAAAGTGGTGCAGGTGCAAAGTTTGGTAGTATATTACTATAAAGACTATGAATTAATTAGTGTTATCTGAGTATATATACTTTAAGCTGGGAGTATAGATTGAATACTGTGGGGGGTTATTTTTTCTTTTTTTACATTTCATAGCACTTCATATTTTCTTCGGGCTACCTTCATATCAAACACCTATTTCTTTCTTTTCAATTTCTGAACCCTTAAAGGTACAGTAATGATCACACATTCATGCTTGTCATTAATGTATTTCCATAACTCTGTTATATTGAAAAATACTTTCCCCCCCCCCCCCCACCTAAACAGTGATTTCTTCTAAACGAATAGTGAGTGACTACTGGCAAAAATCTTTCCCCCAATGAAATGGATGGAACTGGTTTTCAGCTTTGCCCTCCAAATACTCTGCTCTTTTAGTCCCACGGTGCTGTGGAGCAAAGCCCCAAACAAACTATACGTGTGTGCACAGTTACTGAGGCTGTTAGTACTCGTGGAGCATGGCAAGGCAACTGAAATCAAATGTTCTCATTGGTATTCCTACATTTACATACAAAACTGCTCACAGTGCTGGGAAGTACTGGGGGAAGAAAAAAGAACAGAAATGCTTGGGTCTTGACTACTCCACGCGTTCCCTGGACCTAACTCTAAGAAAGCCAGCAGATCAGCTTGCTTCTACCAGACATCCTCTCTTCCTGCTGGTCTCCGACACCAGTTGTTGGCAGCATCTCTAAGTTCATGAACACCAGTGACTCGGCCTAAAACTGAGCACGTTGCGGCTTAAGTCATTGACCTTGTCCACTCTGCATTCCAACACGAAGCAATATATTATCACTGCAGAGAAAAGGATGGAAGAGTCGCTTCTCCTGCCTGAAACCAGTGCAGCTGAAACCAGTTCCTCACCTGGGAAAACCTGTGTGTGTCTGGCAGGCGACGGGGGGCTTGGGCTGCTTACGCTGTTTGGTCCACCTGCAGGACGGCTGCTTGGGTGGTTTCTTCATCAGATTGTTCCATTTCCCCACCAACTGGGTTGTTTCTCTCGTCGAACAGTTTCTGGCTAGAAACTTCTAGGGGCACCCCGTACTCTTCATCATCTTCCACAATGGACAGCTCGATGTTGTTGCTCATCACAGCCTTCCCCTCCACTCTGGCCTCCTTCTCCAGGGAGTCGACGGCTGCTTTGGCCTCCTCGGCCAGGGAGGTGGTGGGGGTCATATCCGAGTGCATGTCGGCGAAGGACATTTCATCCTCGTTCTCAGCCTGCTCGTTGCTTGCGGTTTCTGATGGTCTGTCCTCAGCTTCTGTGGGGCTCTCTCCTTCACGGCCTTTCTTGGTGCTGAATGTGAGGGGAGACACTTTGAAACCAGAGCCCTTTGAAGAGGAGGATTTCTGGTGATGCACAGTAAGTGATTTCTTGATCTTTTCTCTCCGTTCAGGTGACACAATCTTTGTGCTGATTTTGTTCATCTTCTTCTCAATGTTTTGGCGGGAGAACGCTTTCTTGAGGCTGTCCACCTTCTTGAGGCTGGATCTTTTAAGTTTCTCAGCTCTTGATTCTTCTGTTTTCTCCTCTGCACTGTCATCCAAATCATCTTCCTCATGAAACATTTCATCATCTGAACCCAGCTCCACTGTGTGCAACGTTTCTTCCAGTGTTTTGTTCTCATCAACAGGCTCCTCTTTTCCTTCTGTAATGCTAGGAATGGGCTCTTTTGCAAAAACACTGGCAGGGATCTCATTTTCCTCCTGAAAGAATTGACAATACTTGAGTTTCATAGTTCACAGGACACAAATTTAATAAACAAAGCGCAACCCTGAACAATTCTCCCCCCCACCGTGATGCTGAGATGAATGCTGAACATTTATTGGTTTTTTCAACACACTTAACCAGTAACAAACCACTCAAAGCTCCCTGAACCACTGTCTGGTAAAGTTTAAGACTTATGAGCTGTCAGCTGTACTCTTTCAAAGTGACTTGGAACATATGCAGAATGGAAATCCTGTTATTTTAATTTGTATTAGATACCCTTTAATGAGAGTTTAGCTGTCAAGTTGTACACCTGTCCCTGGGCAGATGGGAGGGTGTGGTGGGGAGGGAGGTTGTCCTGCAGACCCCTGTGCAGAACTCCAGAAGTCACATAACCCCACAGAGCTCTCAGTTTCTTGAGCCAAAGACTGAGAATATCCCTGCAGAGGTGCTGGTTGCATCTGGAAAATATCTCAAATGGCAAATGCAGTTAGAACTTCTGCCACATTTCTGGAAAATGTATGGTGCTGTTAAAAATGGATTGCTGAAACAGAGAAACCATGAAGTTCATGATGTTTAGAGTATATCCTATTTTATAGCTACTTACAGAAAAAAAGGAAAAAAAAACTAATACATTTTGTTGGTAAATATTATAATGTGAATAGGACAGCTCCTTGAAATGTAAGGATACAAATATGGTATACAAAAATAAAAAGACACTGTACCACATAGAAAACAGAAGTTTCTAGCTAACAAGAAAAGTATTGCTTTTTAGAAACAAAACCAAGAAAAGACACAGAATCTAAAAACAAAACAGGCTGAGCAAGGGCAGAAGCTGCAGGTCGTGACGAGGGATGTCTGTGCCCACCCAGTGCAGAAGCTCTAAACCCCGAGCAGCTCAGGCAGCACAATGAACACTCTGTTCTGTGGGGGTTTTGCAAGCATCTACCCATGCAAAGAAAATGAGGCTCCTTGCACACTCCCTTCTCCTCTCAGTGCTTTGAGCCTTGGATTTGCATAGTCTTTATTCATTACCTTTTTTATCATTTTCAGAGTGCATGCAATTTCACTTCCTCACATGCACTGGAGGGATTTTCTTTTCCCTCCTCCCTCCACATTTATCTTTAGATACAAAAAAGCAGTAAGTGCAGAGTGAAATGGTTGTAATAGTCTCAGATCTGTCCCTAGTTGGCCTGAGTGTACAGTTAAGGGGAAAAAAGGCCACATACACTTCCAAGTTCATGCTCATTATTTCAGGACTGAGCATACAGTTGTGATCACTGCAGACAACAGTGTCTTGGGTTAAATTTGCTGTCAAGGCTGTTGTATGTGGTTGTTGTTTAGTCTGGAGAAGAAGAGGCTCAGGGGTGACCTTATTGCTCTCTACAACTCCCTGAAAGGAGGCTGTGGCCAGGTGGGGGTCAGGCTCTTCTCCCAGGCAACCAGTGTTAGGAAAAGAGGACACTTAAACTGTGTGTCAGGGAGGGTTAGGCTGGACATTAGGAAGAATTTCTTCACAGAAAGAGTGATTAGACACTGGAATGTGCTGCCCAGGAAGGTGGTGGAGTCACTGTCCCTGGAGATGTGTAAGAGAAGACTGGACATGACAGCTGGTACAGCATGGTCTGTTTGACAAGGTGGTGTTAGGTGACAGGTTGGACTCAATGATCTCATTTCCAACCTGTTTCTGTTATTCTGTGATTCTGTTAAAAACTAGGACTACTTTGTAGCCCTTCTGGAACTCAAGAATATGCAATGTAGATGGGCAGAATAATTTTATACCGTATATATGTATATACACACACATATATGCACAGTGATTCAGGTACGCTGGTTAATATCTCTAGTGGATATAAAAATGGAAGGTATCAAAGAAATGGATGCTGGTTTGACAGTTTGCACATGCTCCTTTCCTGCAGCTCCTGCACACCTCTCTGGGCCACTGGCCTCGGTCACACACTGGCACACAGCTTTACAAACCCTCTGCCTGCAGTGGAACATCTAATGAAGGCCACACTCTTCTCCTGACACCTATTATGTTGATGAAACTATCAGCAACAGTGACCAAGATAACAAAACAAAGGAAACTTGCACCAGCTTTAAGTGAAACCAGCTGTTAACTGCTGTACAAATATTTATATTTTCTCTCCACTGCAGTTAATGAAATGTGGATTACATGAGTGGGTGCAGTGTTGAATTATTCCCCAGAGCACGAGAACTCAGTATAAAACATAATTTTCATGTCTAGTGCATTCTTTCCAAACCTAGGTAATCATGTGCAGTTTTAGACATCTGAACATTCAGGTGTAAGTGCCTGAATGGTATAGAAAACTCTGATTTTAATGAGTAGAGAGGTGGGTTGTACTTTTAAAGTATTTTATCTAGGAAAGCAGTGTCATGTGAGTGTAATCAGAGTGCAGCCTGAGCCAGAGATGGGTCTGTAAGGTCCTTCTCAAGGTCAGTTTAGCTCTATCTACAGTATTCATATTAAACTGAAGTACTGCATGCAGTCTCTAGAAGAATATGGACACAAATTGGGTTATCATTTTTGTCCAATTTCAGAGTAGAAGAGAGACTGTCAAACTACCCTTGTTTACAAAGTGGAAAAAAAAAAAGCAAACAAAAATATACCACATAATAATGAGCTAATGATTCAACTAAAAGCAGATCCTAGGTGGTCTCTGGCTATCAGGCAGTACTGGAATTCAAGTGATCACTCCTCTGTCTGAGCTTCCTGCATGGCTCTGGAAAACATCAGCCTCTGGGCATCTATTTGTGTGCTTATAAAACGGGAATGACACGCTTTCCTATGTCATGCTTCCGAAAGACCTTAGGATTACAGGAACTATTAAAATGCAAATGAAAATAAATTAAGTAAAATGCTTTGAAAACACGAGGGTGGTATAGCAGGAACTCTCTGAGGTGGAACAGACATTTCTATTTCAAATATGGTTACTGATAACAAGTTGTAAGCGGGCTATTGATAACTGTTTGGTCTTACAAGTTTATGTGACAGCTATATTTTGTTTTGATACATTTTTTAAGCAGTCTGCTATTTCATTTAGGAAGACTAGAACAATACACTGAAAAATGCCAGCTGTTACAAACTGCATAACTGTTTTCCATGCCAAAAGAAGTAGAACTTTGATCTCTTCTTCTTGATCTAATCTAAAATTCTAAGAAAGCAATACATCTTTGTATTTTCCACATCTGAGTTCAGAAACAGCCCTTGCATTTTTTTCCTCAGATGGGCTTGACTGTAGGTAGCTAGCTCCTCTGAATTTTGTTTTTCCATGCAGGAGATGAATAGAATAGTGGAAGTTCTCTGCATAAAACAAGTCTTGGTAACACTAGTAATACTTGCATAGTTAAAATCAGTGCCTTCCTTGTGGCTTTGATCAGCAATCCTTGGGAACTTCCTGCAAATCATAATTTCATCCCTACCTTTTATGAAAAGGAATAAGATCCATAACAGTGTACTGCAAAGCTGGGTGGCCCGAGTGAACAGATAGTTAATTTACTCAAGAAGTGTTGATTTTCTGATGCTGCATGAGGTAAATCAATCTGCTCTACTTTGGTTTGTTGTGTTTTGGGGTTTTTTTTGTTATATTTGCTGTATGAGGCCATGACCTACAAGAAGGAGAGATGGCATTTCCCCAGTCCGGGTTCCTCTGTATGCTGCTGCTATATGTCCAGATGATCACTAGCCTAAAACTTGTTTTGCAACACAAAATAGGTCAAAACATGACAAATCCTCCTGAAAACAGCTCCAGGCTCCACCTACTTTCCTTTGGACAAATAGAGCTCTTCAGAGTTGGATGGCAGGGTGGGGAGGGAGGGCAGGAGGAAAGTGCCACCTGCCCATTTGCACGTCCTGTCCCCCTGTCCTCCCACAGCACAGCCGGGCCAAGCCCCAAGAGCCATGGGAGGTATTTCTGCCATTAATCAATGTAAGAGTATTTGCCCTGCAAGGGAAATACAGCTTGTAAATCCTCTGGTTCCCTCACCTGCTCATTTTTGAGTTTGAAGTTGCTTCTGTGAGAGATTATTGCAGTGATCCGTACAAGAAGATTCAATAAAATGGCTAATTTGTTGTGCCCCCCTCTTGCTTCACTTTAGGCTGAAGGGTTTACCAACAGCAGGATCTGGAAAGGACTTGAATATTAGTGTGCTTGACCCCAAGCTGCAATTTTGACTTATCTGTCCTATTTCCATGACATTTAACCAGTAAACATGACATTTAATTGAAAAATTAAGCATGAGCCCTTTTTCATCTTGCATTTTGCTTTTGCAGCTAAAAAAGCGAACAAAACCCCCACCAAACCAGAACCAAAAAGCTGGTCATGTGGCGAGAACAAAATAGAGGGGAACAATGCCAAAGCTTAACAAGGATTTTTAAAACAGTCACTTCAGTGTTTTTCTGAATTGCTGTGTCATTTATAATAACATTTGCATCCTCAAATTCCTGGAATGGAGCTCCCTTAAAATATGCCACCAATTAAAGAAATATATGCAGACATTCTAGGGAGAGAAAACTAAGAGCATTTTAATGGAAAATATGTAAATAGGTGAACTTTTCTAAACACAGTTCATTCTCAGTGCATATGCAGAGGGAAAGCTGATGCTGGCACGTGGCAGCACAACTTCATAAAATGCAGAGCTGGAGCTCAGTCGTGTGTTTTGGCTCTGCTCAGTGCTCCCACCAAGTATTAGGGAGTTTAGGGTACATGGTGAATGCAGAGCTGAATCGCAAATGTGAATTATTATTTTCATATTGAGCTGTCTCCCCAGGCTGGAGAAGCTAGTTTTAATGAGAAGCATGCTCTGTGAAGTTTGGCATTGTGTTTTTGGTAGAAAAGAAGGATCCCCCAGCTGAAGAGGAGTCTCATACATCCAGATTCCCCTTTGTTTTCGCAGAAATCTGGCATCAATATGGCTTCATTACTGTGACTTCTTCTTCCTGCAATTGTTTTTCCATGGATTCCTGTGCAAGGCAGGACAGAAACCCAGCCAGCCTGCTGTTTTCTCCCCTGTACAATTATCCTAGCAAGGCAGTGGCCCCGCTGACTATCAGACTGTCCCTCCTCCAGCCTGAAAGGAGATCCTGCAGGGAGATTTCAGGGAGGTGGGCATGCAGGTACAGCCTGGGCACAGCCTGTATGGGCACGGCCTGGCCACCCCTGTGGCTGCAGCCAGTTCTCAGAGGAAAATCCCAGCTCCTCCCACACTCCACTGGAGAAAGCCCACCCCAGTCACCCTCTCCTGCCCCTGAGGAGCAATGCTGACCACCCCAGCTTCCCAGGCAGCCACGCTGCCATTTAACTGCAGACCACTGCCAGGAACAGTTCCCAGCTCACAGCTGATTTTTTTTTGTTTTAAAAACAGTAAATTTAACTGCAGTGTTTCTGTTTTTAAGTCTTGTGTTCCTGATCTGCATTGGCTTGGGACTGGGTAAATTCATCATCCTGCACTGTGGTGACATGTTTTCTGGTGAGAGATGAGTCCCCTAAATCCCTGTAAAAGCTGTGGAGAAGAGACCTGCTGTCCAAAGGCACCAGCCCAAAGACAGGCAGGGGATTTTCTTTATCTGTTGTACTGGTGGGACACGGGCCCGTGTTTTGTTTGCCTTAGGTTTGTGCAGTATTAAGGAAAGGTTCAGAGTTTTAAACAGGCCTTAGCTTTTCAACACTATTCAGTGTCAGGAATGAGCCAGCAGGACACTGCTTTACGCCTCAAACCCTTCTTGGTGCTTTGTGCTGTTCCCTTCACCCAGTCCCTGCAAATCGCTGCCAGTGGAAGATCCCCACCCGAGGAAATGTCAGCTGTCCTGCACACACAGAGCTCTGTTTGTCTTTCCTCTCTGCATTATGTCATCTTAAAACAGTAAATAACTGAGTTCTCTGGAGGAAGACACTCCTTGCAACAGCAAGGCCGTAATTCTCACGCTCACAGGTATGAGAAATGTTAGAAATGACCTTCCCCCAGGCCCTGCTGATGCACCCACCACACAGGACACGGTCTGAACCTGGAGGTGGGAGCCAGTCATAAGCTAACGGGGCCTGGGAGATGGCAGTGTTTTGACATACAGTAATGGATCCTAAATTACTTGCAGAACTGCAGAGAACATGTGTCATTTAATTTACCCAGTCTCTGGAATAATTTCCACATTCCTTCTGGGGTGGAAACATGCCGCAGCTCCTCCTCCTCTGGCCTGACAAGCCTGGACTGTAATTTGGGAGAACAATAAAGCAGGGAGGTGGGGGCTTCCTTTCTGGGGGAATTGCCTGTGCACTAACCAGGCCTGCCAGCTTTTTACAATCAAGCACCGCTCTCTTATTTTGGGATTGTTTAGAGAAACACCCCAACAACCCAAGGAGCAGAGTTAGTGGCCGACAGAGGTAACGCCCAGCTGGCAGGTTCAGTATGAAGCGCTGGTGAAGTGCCCAAGCTGTGACTACCCCAGCCCAGCATTTGCTCTCCTGCCCTCCCTCAGTGATTTGTGGAGGCCTGTCTTTATTTTTTTTTGAATATGTGAAAGTCACGTCCTGTGTTTAGTTAAAGCTCACGGCGTCTTCTACCCAGACCATTGCTTTAAAAGGGGAAAATATGCAAACTGCTGCTATCACTGGATGGACTCCCAGGAAGCTGAGTTTTTAAGCTGAATTTTTAGCTCATCCCTGAATGGGCCGGATCAGTCCTGCAGAGTGAAGCAGGGCACGAGGAGACAGGGAGATACAGCCCTGCCCCTCTCCTGCTTCCCAGGGCAGACACAGAGGCAGTTTTTAGGGGCATTTCTACCTCAAGTTTGCAAAATGAGCTCTTTCCTCAAGTTTGCCGAGAGTTTGGAAAAACGTAAGGACCCTTCAGGTTTACTTAAACCCCAAAACACACGATAAAACCAAACTTTTCCCCATATACGCTTGGAGTTAGTAAAATATGGCTCTTTCCCTTCATTTGCAGAGAATGAAGGTGGCAGATTTCTCACACATGCTGAGAGTTAGTGAAACAAGGTCTCTTTTCTCATGTTTGCTAGGAGCTAGTAAAGGACAACTTTCTCTCCAAGACTGCAAGAGTTAAAGAGGGCTCTTTCCCAAAGTTTGCTAAAAGTTAGAAAAAAAAAAAAAAAAAAAAAGAAAGAAATAAAGTGCTTTTCCCTCAAGTTTGCTAGAGTAAGAAAGACAGCTCTTTTCCCAGGTTTCCTAAGAGAGGAAAACATTCTTTCCCCAAGTCCACAAAGAGGAAAAGCAGGCGTTACTCCTGAATTTGCTAAGAATAAAAGAGCGAAAGTTTTGTTTTTCCCCAAGTCTAAGACTTAACAAAAGACTACTCTTTCCCCGAGTTTGCTAAGGCGAATAGGTTTCTGGTGCACATTTGCCGGGCTAGCACAAGGCCAGCTCTGGTTTCCGAGTTGGCCAAGAGTTAGTAGGCGGTGATGTGTGTGGCCGGGGGGGCGCTGGGCTGTTCCCCGCTCGGGAGCAGGGCTCTCACCTGGAAGATGAGCACCTTGAAGCGGTCCCTGCGGAGCAGCTGGGCGTGGTGCTGCTCCAGACGCCGCACCTGGTGGCACTGCCTGTCCAGGCGCTCCCGCACGGCGCGGGTGTGAGCGCACACCTTCCGCGACTTCTCCAGCAGCTTCTCCACCGCCTCGCCCGTGGCGCCGTGGCTGCGGCACAGCTTCACCAGGTCCACCTGGATACCCCGCACCGCCCCTTCCAAGCCCCGCTGCCTCTGCTCCATCTGCCGCTGGTGGCCTTCCACCGCCTCCAGCATGGAGACCAGCTTCTCCAGCAGGGCCAGCACGGTCAGCGCGTTCACCTGCCCGCCGCCCGCCTCGGCTGCCGGCAGCGGGGGCACGGCGCTGCCCGCCGCCGCCTCCCCCATGGCTGCCCCGGCCCGGCACCCCGCCGCCGCCGCCGCTATTAAGGGCAGCGCCTTCGCCCTCCCCCGGGGAGGTTTGGGGCCGAGCCCGGCCCCGGCCCGCCCCGGGCAGCGGGCTGTGACCGCCCCGGAGCGCGGGGCCTCCCCCGGGCCGGCCGAGCTGCGCTCCCGGGCCGCCGCTCCTCCGAGCATCAGTAGATGGCAGGAGATACCGCGGAATGCAGCCCTGCCACTCGCCGGCCCGAGGGGACACGGAAAACGTGCTGCTGGTGCTGGTGATGGTCCGGGAGAGAGATTGAGTGGAGTTCAAACCTGCCGTTTGTGTTTAAATTTTTGCTGTAGTCAATATCACAATTACTACAATAATCGTATATCGACATGCTTTTAAAGAAGTAAATCACTACTGTAATAAACGCATCAATCATTACATTAATCACATGTTAATGTGCTCTGGAAATATACAAAAAAATTTGTATCGTTATATTTATTCTTATATCAGCATCCTAATGATAATTTGTAATAATTGTCATAATAATTAACAAACTTATAAAGCATTCACTCATGGTGAGTCAAATCTACCATAATTCCTTCCACCCCGTACAACACCAGACTGGGTTTTGGGGTTTTTAAAAATAACAATGTAAATATTTTTATCTCCTCATAGTTATTATTGTTATTATTACAGGGCTTTGAAAAATAATTTAGGTGATGACCTATTCTATTCTATTCTATTCTATTCTATTCTATTCTATTCTATTCTATTCTATTCTATTCTATTCTATTCTACTCTACTCTACTCTACTCTACTCTACTCTACTCTACTCTACTCTATTCTTGTTAGTAAAAAATACAAAACAAAAAAGTGAGGTGTTGCATGGGGTGCTTACTGGTTGGAGGGAGTGCCAGGAGCTTGGAGTCCCTGCTTGGGATGTGGAGATTAGCTGGGCACACTGGTTGTCCTGCCTGGATTTTTCAGGGTTTCTTCAGTAAGAAAGAATCATAAGGTTCAGTGTGGCTGTTTTGGGGGAATGGAGATAAACTGGGTGTGGTGGCAGAGGCACTGAGTTTCCAAGCACCAAAAGGAGCTATTTGGCATGAAGAAATACCAAGCTGTTTATTTAGAATAATGCATAACTCTTCCCAGGATGGACCCAAAGCTGTTATCACCAAGGAAAATGTTGCAAAATTCCGTGGACTCGGGTGGCTCATCCTGTACTGATGTTCTCAAGCAGTCAGTATCTGTCTTCTCCCCTTTACATTTGCTTGGAAACAGGACTTCTTGCTGCAGCACAGATGTTTCCAATGCTTGGGTATATGGGATTCTAATATTTGGGTAGCTGACATATAAAATTTTCTGATATTTGGCCAAATATACTTCATGACTTCCCTACATCCTGCAGATGTAACATCTATTTTGAGTCCAAATGACCATGATCCCTGCCCTTTCCTTTGTACAGAGAAGAAAGAAAAGCATTTTACCATGAAAAGGAATAGAAATTAATGACTGAAGAACTATACAAATGAGTTACCCATTTCAAACACTGTGTGCTTGAGCCCCTGAATGTTCTGCAATGTTACCTTCTTTGGGCCTTTTTTTTTTTTTTTTTTTTTTTTCTCCTCAGGCTTCACCTTCTATTCTTCAAGTTGTGGGAGCTTGAAAAATGCATTTGTGAGTGAGTATGCTTTGGAAAAAAAAAAATCACTGAGCCTGCCAGAGCTGTCCACAGGGGAAACTATGCTGAGACTGTAAAATATACAGGCTGAGAGGGGAGTGGACATATTTTAAAGGCACAACCTAAACAAAACCCTTCTGTTTCCACGAGCTCTGCCTGGCAGCACTACCTGATACGCCCTTCCCTAGGAAGGACGTGTTTGTGTCTCTGGAGGGCTGCCAGTGTCAGCCCCTCTCAGCACAGGATCCTGCCCATCTCGCTTCCTCCTCCCTCCCTTCATTTTGGCTGGGACCTGGAGCCGAGGCAAAGAGGAGGAATTTTTGCAGAGAGCAGTAGCTTACCTTGCTCTGGCAGGGAGCAGCCTGTGTGTCTCTGCCCAGCCACGTATCTTTCCTGTGGCAAAATATCTTTTTAATTTTCCAAATTAATTTTTTTCTTCAGTTTTGTTGGGCTGTGGCAAAGCCCTGGCCTGGCTGTGGTCCCAGCTGCTGGCCAAGCTGGCTTCCCAGCCCGTCTCTGGAGCCTGTCTCCTCCAGCCTTTTTGCATCAACCTTCTGCTGTACCTGGCACAGATGGATGATGGAGGGGAGACCTGCCCTGTCTATAGAATCTAAAGAAATACTCTCCTGACTCCTGCTGTGAGCCTTCTGGAAAGGCTCTGCAAGTTTTTGAGTATTTAAAACTCCCAGCCCTGCGTGCATCCTATGAAAAAATTGTGACACCCCACGGGAACCAGCACAAAACACAAAGTTTGGTTTCCTGGTCAGTCTTCTGACCCAGCAAAGCTGAGCCAGGGACAGCAGCGCTGATGGAGCTACAAGGGCCATGGATGCCCGTGGCAGAGGATTCCTCAGGGTCCCCATGGCTTGGGAAGAGGTGCTGTGTTGTCCCTACGCTCCCTGCCCAGAACTGCTGCTTGGGCCACCAGACCTGAGGCAACGCTGTGGGGAAAGGAGCGGTGATGAGAACCGGAGAAAACATGGCCCCAAACTGGTACCTGTGATGAGAACAGGAGAAAAGATGGCCCCAAACTGGTACCTGTCCCATTCTGCTGCTAAATTCCAGCTGTGGGTTCTGACACCAGCTGTCAGCTCTGATTGCCTGTCACTTTTGTAACAACACTGTCAGGCTGCTGGGCTGCCAGTGCTTGGAGGAATTGGAGAATTTTTATGCAGGTTTGGGGTTTTTAATTGTATCGATTAATTTGGCAGAGTAGTGGAGGAGATTTTTTGCCAAGTTTCAATACAGATTTTACTGGTGAGAAACTTTCTAGAGGAAAACATTTTACATTTATTTAGAAAGAAGAAGCATTAAAGAGATTAAATTTATCAGGGTCATCCAATGTAAGTCAAGAGTTCTTTTCATGTAAAATCAATATGTGTGAATTATACGGACAAAAATTGGAGGTTAACTCACTCATTACTCACGTGGTTCTCGGGATAATAAATGTTTGATGCTGGAGCATTACTGATAATTTATTAGGCGTGGAGTAATAGGTAAAGCAAAATGACAGGAAAGGATGGAGAAGGGAATAAATAGGGGAGGGAAGAACGGCAGGGACCATACAGGTCGTCGTCATCATATTGAATTTCATATCCAAGCTACCAGTGACTATAAAGAGATGGTGTGAGGCCCATCTAACTGCTGAGGTGAAGGGCTGCCTGATGGCAAGAGCTGTGGAAGGTGTGGCAGGGCACCCCAGCATGGGAGGGCTGGTGCCTTGAGGGGCTGATGTCTGCTATGCTTGGACAAGGGAGAAAAGGGGGTATGGATGGGACATGGGCTGGGAAGAAGTGATGCTGCATCTCCTGCACCAGAGCCAGCACTGTCTGCACCCAGCAAGGGCTGAAGACATGAAATCTGGTTGCCTGCTGCTGAAGGGCTTCTCTGAGGGCTGGGTCACAGTGCCATTCCCCTCCTGTCAGCCTGCTCCATCTGTCACAGTGACGCTTGTCATGCTGCTGGCACCTCTGCCGCTCAGCCAGGGCTGTTTGACACTGGTCAGAAGCTTCTGGGGAAACGGAGGCTGGACTGGCTGCTTCGTTAAGCGTGTGATGATTGAGTGAGGTTTACGTTATTAGGCAGTGAGGCTAACGATGCTGATGGGACTTATTCCAGTGAAAGGCATTTCTCCTCTCAGCACAGGTTGCTTCTTCCAGGGACACAGCCCAGAGAAATTAATCCACGAACCCCTAACGCTGTCTTTTTGACATTTTTTTAAAAGAAAGCAGTATGTCTGTAAAGAGTCAGTCTCACTGGAAGCACCCTGTTTGTAGTGCTCTGAAAGCATTAGAGAAGAAATGTGATGGGTTAGAGAAGCAGAGACTGATTTCCTGCGCTGTCCTTGGCACTGAGCAGCCAGTCTGGACCAGTACAACTCACCCAAGCCTGCTGATGGATGCCAGTAACTGCAGTGGATTGTGGACTGGCTCTCCTCTAGCAGTAGTTACTAGCCCTCACATTTTGGGAAGGTGTCAGTATCTCAGATGTGATGTAGTGTTTTGTGTAGAGGAGCTTGAGCTGGGGGAGGGGAAACCTCTTACAGCTCCTCAGCTCCCGAGGTGAGGGATTCAGCCCAGGAGGCTGCACACAGCCTGGCAGGTCCACGGAATATTTAGGATGAGGGGAGCAAGGGGAAAACCCAGCACCTATGCACAAGGTGGATCGGGATCTGGGCAGCATGTGGGCTCTGGGGCTTCCCCTGGAAGAGAGGGAGGTTGGTGGAATGGGGGCTGTAGAAGGAGGATGCAGCAGCATCCTCAGCGCGCTGGCAGCGTGATCCTTTGAGAAGCAGAGAGAGACTGTGGGTGGGGCAGTGGCTGGAAGAGGCTCCAGGAAGACACCACTCCTCCTGCAGCAGCGTCCCTGGGGTGTGCAGGGGAGCAGGGCCCTCCCTGCCAGGGCTCTGTTTGTCCCAGGGCCACCCAGCCTGCTCCCCGCAGGAGGGAACCCCAGTGCCTGGCTCCCAGCTGGCACCTCTGTGCTCACAAGAGTAGCTGTATTTGGAGAGCCCATCCGTGAGAATGGGAAATGTGGAGAGGCTGCTAGGAGAAATTTTAATATTTGGGAAAAGAGAGAGATGTGGCTGTCTGACAGGAAATGTATCAGCATAGAAGAACATGAAGCTGCAGTTTTACTCTCTTGTGCAAATGGTATCCAGCAGAACTTAATATGCAATGAAGAAATCCACTTCCACTTTATCGGCCAGACTAAATCATGTCGTGCACAGGAGACTTCCTTTTGCTGTGTGCCAAATAGTAATGATTCTGTGCAGACTTGCAGACAAGGGAAAAAAAATAAGCCACATAAAAATACCATATGTGCCAGGCATTTTCTGTGTATTTCCTCAGACATTCGAGGAGCATAATAATAAACTATGTGCTTTTTTTTTTCCCTTTTTTTCCATTGAAAAGCAAATTAAGTTTTGTGAAGAGGGAAAAATAGTTTCCTTAGCTTCAGATAAAAGAGAATATTTCAGCTGCTCAGTTGGAGTTTTCTGCAGCTCGGACAAAAGCGAGGTCAGGACACCAGCAGTTACAAATTGAACAGCATATGGCCGGTCAGCCCGGACCTGCCAGTGCATTGTATTCCTCTAGCAGATATGTGGGGCACGGAGCAGGAGGAGCAGCTCCATTCAAAAATGATACAGAGGTGATATTAAAAGGACGTGAAAAATGGCAGGATCTGCAGGTTGGGCCATGATTACCTACAGGGAACAAGCTCTGCTTTTGGAGCAGAGGACCAGCTTCGTCCTCGACACCTGCTCCCGCAGCCAAGCCTTTGTGGTGGCCCTGAGGATCTGCAAGGTCACAGGGACCAGGCAGCTGGAGCATCAGGGAGGGGGTTTTGTTGTTTCTGGTAAAAGTCCTTTCCAAATGGAGGCTGGACTTTTAGGAAGTGTGATTGATATGCTCACCAATGTTTTAACTTCCTTCAAAAGTGCTGTGTTCTCAGGAAAAAAATGCTGTTTGTTTTTCCCAGTTTCAGATCAGAAGCTATATATGGAAACAGAGCTACTTTTCCCTTTCACTTTTGGGTATTTCTGGAAAAAGAGGATGTAGTTTTCAGTGAAAGGCAGGGTAACCTGTCTGCTTTTTCTTTCCCTCTTCAATAAAGGAGAGTAAAAATTAGAAAGCTTTTAGTAACTTGAAGCTGAATACGCATGGATACTTTCTTCTAGGATACTTTTTATTACAAAACGTTCTCAACGATTTATTGTCTTCTGAACTTTCTCGAGGAACATTTAATAAATCAAGCCTCTTGGAAAATCCAAGAATGGGCTGCTCCTGTGGAGACTGACAGAGTGTTCTTGTGTTGTTGTGGAGATTACTTGAGGTGAAGCCTCTTCATAACAGAGGGGAGATTTTTCTAGCAGTAAATAAGGGATTATGATGAGTATTGTACTTAAAAGGAATTGTGCCTTTGTCCAGAATTTTTATTGTTGCTACAAAGCTAAAAGAAGAGATTTTCCTACTTTGTAATCAGGTTGTTTGGAATAAGATGATAATGAAATAACATTTAATGGAAGCAAGTAGGGCATTAATTATGTGAAAAGCAGGTGAATTGAGATCTGTTTTCTGCAGATAATTGAGGAGACTTTTGGCCTGCAGACACACCATCATTCATATCCTTTGAATCTTTCATTTGAGATGAGCTGTAATGGACTTGGAATCTAGAGAGTGTCTTTCCTTCATTGCTGAGGCATCTGTCATGTTGTGCCATGCGACTTCATGTTGTTCTGATGACATGGCAGAAGATAACAGTGCAATGCAAAGCCAAGCGTGATAAATAGGACATGGCACGTCCAAAACAATACTTGCTTTTAGTAGATCAGTTATCCTTTAAAAGCTAGTATTTAGGTTTGTCCTTAGATAATTCAATAGCTCCCATCTCTGGTAGGAATGATGTCAACCTGAGTTACCATTTGTGATGAGCAGCGCTGATGGGACATGATGGCATGAAAAGGATGAAAGAGCAGCAGGCTCCGGGTGCACATCCCTGAGCTCATTGCTGAGTACCTGGTCAGGGCCAGGTTCATGGGGCTGGGCATGACAACAGTGTGAGAAATAGTCAAACAGGATCTGTCATAGGCCAGCTGCCCACCACAGCACTTCAGGGTTTAATTTATCCTTTCACAGAGGTCACCAATAGCGTGCCTGCGTTAAGGCAGTGAAAGAAGGAAAGAAAAAGTGACTCCCCAAAAATATGGAAAATTGTGTGAGCTGGTTAAATGAGGAACTGAAATCAAATTATTAAAACCTAAAGTTGGATGTAAATCTTGCCCAGCTAGTTTGGCATGCAAACTACATCTGTGTGACCTGACGGGGCTCCAGGGAGAAGCCAGCTCAGCCCCCAGGAGAGATAGGGTCAGAAAGCCTCCAAAAGTGGGGTACCTCCTGGACCTCCAGAGTTATTTCCTCTTCACAGAGGAATATTTTGAAAGAGGCTGGAAGAGCCTGGGGTATTTGACAGTATTTTCTCTCGTTTTCCCTGTCTCTCACCTGCAATCTCCCCTTGCTGGCTTTTATATGCCCTGTGCATACTGCTGTCTGTTCTTGAGAGTAATTATTTTCAGTGATTCAATACACTTATTAACTTAGTTATAAAAAAATTGCATATTTTTCAGAGCCCCTGTTGAGGTTAGAAGAAGAAAAAGAAGGTTAAATCAGGTACTGAGCATCCATGGTGCACAGTATTAATAGCTTATTTATTACTTCACAGGCATTAAGCATTTTTATTCAGAAGTATTGAATAAGCAGAAAGTAATCTACATAGGACACGGCTAAAATGTCAGGCTGCAAATTAGTCTGTTTATGCAGCAAGCACTGAGGGTTTCAGGCTTGCTCTCTTGTGTGCTGTCGTGCTCTGGGTTACAGGTGGTGAACCCATGTTCAAATCACAGCCATGAGCGGGCTGAACTTGGTTTTTAACCCCAGCACAGTTCACCAGGAGTTATTTACATGTGCTGGCTGCAGGACTGAACCCGTGCTGCCGCTCAGGGTTTCACATGAACGCTTGTTGGTGCCCTGCAGCAGCCTGTAACCCACCCCAGAGCCCTGAGCCTCCTCTGCCATCCCAGACAATCTGCCATTGCCTGCACCGAGGGGCTGCCCTCACATGGGTGCACCATGCATACCCGGGTTTTATTTTAGCTCGTGGATCTTTAACTGCTAAAACCCGACTCTGTCCGCAGGCTCCAGGCTGTCTTGCCATGCTTCCTGGAGATCTCTCAGACAATTCAGGGTAGCAGCCACATAAAGGTTACTCCTGCTGTGAGAAAGGATGGTGAAGGGCTTGCACTGGGTGTACTCTGCTACTCTTGATCCTTTGCCAAAGTCCATTTTGTTTGGCAGTGTCGAATGTGTTCGAGCAAGCTCGCGGAAGAGCGTTCTGTTCTCTGGGTGACAGGGAAGCTGGTAGGGTGGCCAATCTTCCAGGCTGGCTTCTTGCTGTACATCATATCAGCCCTGAGATCTCTGTTTAGGCTGCCAACGCAAAGATCAATTAGTCCCTGCCATGTGGGGTGCCCTGAGGAGCAGCCCAGTGCCTTACGAACCGTTCTGGACCTGCAGAGCATTTTCTGTCGGCCACCAAGGGGCTACCAAAGAGTAATGACCTTGTCGCTAGTATGCAGCTGAGATGGATGTGAAGCCATGACCCAGATGTGTAAGACTCTGTCCCACAATCAGTCCTCCAAACCAAGCAGCTGCTGGGCCGTTGCTTTTTCAACTGGCTCTCACCCTGATCTCATACTCACGTGGTGCTGCTTGAATCATTTCACTAAAAATTCTCACAAGTGACGCATAAATCCGTGGCAAGTGTACCTGTCCCTGTCTGCACGATGCCAGCTGCAGGCAGGTCCCCAGGTCCCACAGCTTCCCCTGAGAGCAGAGATTCATCTCTCTGCTCTTCATCGCTCAGGAGCTCGGGGATTTAGGGCACAGGAGGAGTACATGGGCATCTCACACACCTGAGAGATTTCCTCAGCATGGGATTTTGATTTTTGGTAGCACAGACCTATCGTAAAGGGACCACATCCCTCAAAAAACCACAACCCAACACAAACACCAAAGTGTTTTTCCCTCTGAATATTTTGACAGCATTGCAGATTGCTGAAAGGGGGGTTGGGAAAATCAATCTTCATTTGGGAAGGGCTTTTTCTCCTAGCATGTTTTCTCCACAGAATCACCCTTTCCAGATTTTTCATTGCTTACCAGGAGCAGCAGCCAAAAATCCAATATTGAATGGGAGCAAGGAAGGCCATTGCAAGGGAAAGTTGTAATTGAAGAAATAGAGCAGCATGTTTTTGCTTTTGGGTTTTTTCTTTTCCTTAGACAAACTCCCTTTCATAAAACCTATAGGCCCCAAAAAGAAACATTTTTGTTTTCCATTGGCATTTTGCTTTAGTAAAGTTTGTCCTAAAAAGTACAGAAGAACAAAACAAGCCTAACATATTTGCCCAACTTCAGAGCTTCACTAATAACTCTGTTTCTTAGCACTAGACATCATAGCAACTATTCTGCAGTGTACAGTGCTGCAGTGGGTTGGTTTGTTTGTTTGTTTCTGAGTGATTTCCAGGCATCTGAGGATACCACACTGGGTTAAGGCAAGCAAGGTGCTTTTAACCTTCATGCACAGATAGAAAAAAGCTGGCTGCTCTAAATGAGCTACATGTAAATCCAAGGACCAATATGAATGGAAATCCTGGTTTCTTTAGCTGACTTGAGTTGAAAAATACCATTTAAGGAATTCAGAAAAATATCTTGTCCTCTTGGACAACACCCAGCTGAATGGGAGGTGCAAGGGAAAAAAAAAGGCCAGCTAAATGCTGCATTAAAACAAGCATTCTTTCCATCCTCTCTCTTCCTCTTTCATTTTAATGCTGATAAATATTTTCCCCCTGTTTATCATCACATCAGTCAGCGGCTTTGTGTGGTGAGACAGCACATAATTCAAGGAAGCAAGCAGAATTCTTTAAAGCTGTGTATTTTCCCAGATTCAACATTATTGTGCCAGACAGCAGGTCTGCACCTTCTGCTGCTCTAATGAGCTTTGAGAGGACCAGGCACACAGAACAGAGTGTCGCCCTCCACCTGAATCCTCTCTATGTCATTTGCCAGATCTGCATTTGTGAGAGTCCAGTGTCCATGAGAGCTCTCCATCTTGAGATGTAAGAGTGTGGGTGTTAATAAAAATGAAGTGGTTTAAAAATAAAAAAAGAGGGGAAAAAAAAACCCTCTTCTGGCCAAGTTGCACTCAAGGTATGTGCCACAGGGATAATGCAGGAGGTTTGCAGTGAGTCGTTGGATGATTTGAGAACTGCAGATCCAGACTAAAAAAAAAAAAAAAATAATCAAATTTTCTCCACTTTATACCTTCGGCAAATAATTTCACATCTTCTCCTGTTACTAAATATGGTAATATTTAAAGAATTAAGAGTTGATGGTAGGAGCATATGAAATGGAAGGTTGTGGGAGGTTAAAGAAGTCTTTTGAAGTCCAACTTCCCGGATAATTTTTCCTCTCACAGACCTTTGGCTGCCTCTCGAAGGACCCCGTTCAGGATGCGTTTGCCCACCGCTGTCTCGGGGGCTCACATCCTGCGGTGGGCCCTTCCTGCTGCCCCGTGGTTCTCCTGGGCCTGGTGCGCTGTCCCTGCTCCATCTCACCCCCTCTCCTGACGGGAGCCACTTCCCCTCCTCTCCTGCTGCTTCCAAAGGACAGCCAAAGCACTTCCAGGGCTGAAATCCCCATCTCCCCCTCAACTGGCTGATTTGCTTTGCCTTGAGACTCGTAATTAATTAGGAAAAGGTTAATTCTGCGCCTTCCAGTGCTTACTCTCCAATATTATTCAGACCATGGTTCTGTTCCCTTCCCCCCTCTTTCCTCTGTCTCTCCTGTAAGACTGGCTTTTTAGGATTAGTCCATTTCTGATCTTGACATTTTTGTCTCTTGCCTCGCACATCTCTATTTAACAGCGCATTACCGGTGTCACTTCATGTGAAATCCATGTAATTATTTTTTAGGTTTGAAAGGTTTTTGCTTTTAAAGGGCAAACAACACTTTTCAGCAGTCTTTCCAGGTGCATTAAGACACGTGGGAATTTCCAAACACAGTGGGAGGAGAAGTTTCACCATCAGCAGTGTCTGGAAGTGCTAGCTGGTGTCCCTTGACACTTTCTTTGTGGAAGAAGATGGTTGTCTGCAGAGGCTTTTTAGCAGCTTATTTTAAGAGCATCTTAAATAAATCTCTCCTTTAGTTATAAAGGTAGGGTAGGGAGAGGTAGGGACAAAATGTCTACAATCTATTGTGTGTGCCCTTCTAGAAAAATTCAAAGTGAGAAAACAAAGTTTGAGAAAATGTCAAGGCCTTTTCAAAATATTAATTTCATATTCAGGGTTTTCTTTCCTCATTACAAGTATTAACCAAGTTCAGCATGATGTTGCCAGTTGACCAGATCTTAAGTGCCACCAAAGGCTATTTGGTATCCCCAAATTCTGCTGGCTATGATCCAGCAAAATCAGGGGTGGTGATGTGTTCTTCTGTTGCAAATCCTTGCCCTGCAGTGTCAGTATTATTCATTTTCTTTGTGCCAGGAGCAGAGGGGAGCGGTGCGGTGCAGTCAGTAGGTGCTCAGCTAGGGGCAGGACACCAAACCCTGGCTGATGGCCAGAGCATCGTTGCAGCCACAAAAGACCTTCTGATATGTTTGCTCTTCTGAGCTGCTGCCTTTGTGCCACTCCCTTCAGGGAAGGACTGCATGAAGGACGTGGGTGAATCTGGAGATGTGGGAGCTGTGTAACACAGAGTACCTGTGTAATATGTGATATACGAATGCATTCTGTATCCATTAGACCGACCTTTAATAATCTGCTGTGTGGAGCACACAGCTCTCCCCCAGCCCTCCAGTCCCTGGAGCTCACAAGGGTGAGATAAGGACACGGCCAAGAGGTTCCTTCATTCTCTGTCTATTTTTGATAGGAGAGGGTTGGAAGTACTTCAGCTGTGCTGCTGAACTCCTGGTTTTAAGCTTAATGTTTCTTCATATTCTGTTTTATTTCTTACCTTATTCAAGTACTAATTAGGGCAACATCAATACACACCAATTTTAATACCAAGCAAACATGTACCATTTGTGAAGACCTGGGAGAAAGAGAGAGGGAAGACGAGGTCCCCCTTGCTATTACTGCACAAAGCAGGGTGCAGTACAGGGTCCAGTGCAGTGTTTGTCCACCCCAAAGTCCCCAGGCTGCCCTTCCCCAGTGTTGATCCATTGGCATTGATGGAAGAGGGCCTGCAGGTGACTGCTAGAACGCAGCAGCAGTTTGTGTTCGTCAGGGCAGCCCTGCTGAGGGACACAGCGTGCTGAGGGACACAACCTTCCTCTGCTGCTGACTGAGGCCAAGGGTGAGGAGCTGGGCTGGCTGGACCTTCGGTATGCCCTGGTGTGAGGGGCCCTGTGTTCTCTGTGTAGCCTCTGGCACAACAGCTGTGACTGCCTCAGCAGGTGGCGTGTGTTGGGGTGAAGAAATTCGGCTCCCTGAGGGAGAAATGACATTGATCACTTGTAGCCAGTCTTTTAAGTGGCACTCAATAGAGCAAATACATTTAAAAAATAGTATTTTTGAAACAAAAGCACTGTAGATATTGTATTCTTGTCCTCCAAGGATCATTTTTCACCCAGCTTTGAGGAGAGCAGGGCCAACCACCAGGCTGTCCTGCAGGCATGACTCCAGCCCTCGTGCTCTCTGCGCAGCACATCCACAATGTCACTCACCCTCTTCTGAAATGACTTTTTCACTTTTAGGCATGGGATTGTTTTTTGACCTTCAGGCTTCCACCTCCAGTACAAGACTTGTCAGCTCCTGGGACATGGGCTGTAGACAACTCCAAGCTGAAAGGCTGCCCACTTGTCTTCTGATCTCGTGCCAGGCTGTCCTTCGGGCTAGGGCTGGGCTCCAGCAACTGCAGCACAGGAAAACCAAGTGATGGCTGGGGCTTGCAGAGACCACAGGTCTCTTCTTGGTGAGCAGGCTCGGTAGGAGTGGTCCTACAGAAGCCTGAAAGGCAAGGGAACAAAACTAACCTCCAGGGGAGTTAGTTTATTAATGCTATTTCCAACCAACTTCATTGTTTTCTCACCCTCTTCACGCTGCCTGTGACTGTAATGCTGCCGCTTGCAGGCTCAGGGAGAATTGCTCAGGAAGCATTAGCAGAGGGGGCATGAAAAAAAGGCAAAAAGAGGAGATGAGAGACCTCCAGCCTTTGGTGGTGGAGGGGACAGGGCTGGGTGTGTGAGAGGCAGAAGCTCTGCAGACAAGCGCAGGGCGCGCTGTCCATTCCCCTGTGAGGGTGTCCTCCGCAGCAGCCCTGAATGCCAGCGCTGTTTTTAACACCAGGGGTGTCTCTGCCATTGGGACAGCTCCTCATGGGCCCAGCTCCTCCAAACTGCTGGGCAGGCTGGCCCCTGCCAGCCCCACCAGCCAGACTGGGGCTGCCAGCAGGGCTCTGCTGCTCGCAGCAGCAGGCACAGACCGGGCGCCCTCCGCAGCAGCCGCTGCTCTTAATGAGTTTGTTGCTGTTCCATTAATGATTGAATGGCTGGGATTTCATTTTCCCCCTGCACTGGCTTTCCAGACCCCTTCTTGAGAAAGCAGACTGAATTCAGGCAAAAGCGACAGATTTCTAGATTAAATTACTTCCATCTTTTTCTTTTTGATTTCCTTCAAGCCAGAGCAGAGTCTCTGAAGGCATCAAAATGGATACTTTTTGCATACAGAGCTACTGCATTTGAAACTATTTGCCCCTATGAACTAACATAAACATATCTTTAAAATCACAGCCATTCCCTATTTAGTATTATCCCATGTTTCTAGTGAGAATTTGGATTTTGAGGAGAGGAGGGCGTTATGGACCCAGACCCTGAAACATACACACAAACCCCACCACCCGAACCACGAGTGTTTCTTTGAACACATTTTCCACAGACTTCTGCAAGGTCTGTTGAGAAGGGAGCAGTAGGCAGAGACTGGCTTCATGCACCACAAATGTCTGGAAATCAATTTAGGGCAGCAAAATATTTCCTGCCTTGGAAAGTGGGGATGCTTTGCTTCCCAGCCCTGGAGAGGCACACGGGGCACAGCCAGGAGAGGGGCGAGGAAACTGCTGAGCTGGGATGCAGAGCAAGGGCTCGACCTGCAGTCCCAGGGAGCCTGGGGTCTGATGGGATTAGCCTGCTTATCTGCTTTTCCGGCTTTCAGTTAGGATTTAGTTAAGAATTTCCTGCATCTGCATCAGCAAGAAGAAATGGCTGTTGCTGGGATTCGGAAAGGTCAGCAATAGGCCAAAGATATTTAAGCACAGAGTTTGAGACTTTTAAGGTGTTGGAAATGCAGTGGCTGGAGCCAAATCCTAAAAGCATAATGAAAGAAGAAGCTTCTAGCAAGGGTTGCCTTGCTGTATCTCTGTGCATTTGTAAGCAGCAGGAGACGTTCCCACCCCATTTTCTGCTGGCTGTTTGTCCCTCCACACCAAACCTGCAGCAAAGCTCCCATGGGCTCAGTTCTCACTGGGTGTGTGGCATGTGGGAGACCATCATCCCCATGCTGCAAAGCCCAGGGCCCTGACTTTTTCCACCCCATCTGTGCTTTGCCCACCAGCCAGCATCTGGTAGGTGCCTGCTTTGAAGAGTTACTCCTCTGCAGGCAGAAAAAGCCCCTCAGATTAATGGTCTGCCTAAAAGCTGAAGAGAAAAAAAATGAGAAATAATTTTAAGTATCACATTAAAATGCCACTCCACATCTGAAAGGATCCATTAAAACTTTTATAGAGCTTTTTACATTTGTTTCCCCTCTTTTACATTTTGTTCTGATTCAGCCACTTCTCTCTTATAGTTCTCCTATCTAATAAACATTTTTGCCTCAGTTGGCTCTGCTGAAAGAGGGACTATTTTTGGTGCAGAGGAAAACAGGGCAGTTTTGATAGAATAGTTTTTCTTTCCAAAATAACCATTTGCAGGGATCCAGCCTGGACAGGAGTCTTGGGCTAGCCCCTGGAGGTGTTCCTGCACAGTATTTCTTAAAAATGGTGTATTTTTTTAAGGGATTTGGAGAATGCACCTAGGCTTCACCCTTTGGTTTTTCTCTTTGCTAGAAGGAAAGGTTTCTAAGGTCCAGCAGAAATCCCTGAAAACATTCAAGGCCAGGCTGGACTGGCTTCTGAGGAGTCTGGTGTACTTGAGCATGTTCCTGCTCATTGGAGGGGGGTTCAGCTTTGACAGGTCCCTTCCAACTCAAACCATTCTATAGTTCTATGATTGGGCTAATTAGGCAAGTGGCTCCCTTCTCCTCAGGACTGTGGGCAAAGAAATAGAGCTTTCACCTGGTTAGCCTTGGTAATTACTTTTAAAAATATTTTGATTCCTAAGTGCCTGAAGGGTATCGACACAGGTCCTGCTGTCTGCAGGGGATGCCAGGAGCTGCAGGACATGTCCTGCATCCCACCCAGCCTATCCCTCCATATGGGCTGGGGGCACCATCCCACCTGCCTGCCCAGGCAGAGAGTGGCCTCTCCTAATGAAACCTGCTCCTCATGGCACATTGTGCACAGGGAACTGGTGATGTCAACGTGTTACTTGGAAAATCATTTTTAGACCTCAAATTTAGACTAGACTCAAGTGTCTCCACAGAGAAAAGGCAGCACCTTACCAGGTTAGTCATAAATAACCCAAGGGAGCATGTTGTGCCATGTCCCTTTCCTTGCCTTGCCTTTTCCTCCTCCTCCTGTGTCCATGGCATTGCAGATCCTGCCAGATGAAATCCCACTTGCTGCTTACCTGTACCTCCTGACTGAGGGATTTGACAGAGCATTATTTAATCATTCGTCTTGCCTCTAGGCCTCTTCCATAGATATGCATTTTTGAAAATTAAATGCTTGAAACAAAGCATCTCAGTGCACTGGGAAGGGTGTGGCCACCCCAACAGGCATTTCTCAGGAGGAGTAAGGGTTTAACCTCAGCATTGCCAAGCTCCTTGCAGGGCTCCCCTTCTCTCTGTAGTGCCTTGTTACTGTACCTGCTGCTGGGGCTTTCCTGCCCTTCCTCTGGCTGCTTGGCAGCAGCACACCTAAGCCTTGCAAACCGAGGGTGGACTTCAGGAATGCAAAGAATGTCCCCTGTGCATCCAAACCCTGTCTCTAAAAGCCTTTTCATCTTGTTCCTTGTTGCCCTGGAGGATAGTTACTTCAAAGAGCAGCCCTGTTGCCTGGTATTTCAGTTTATCTCATTACCATTGTGTTTGCCAAGCCAGCCAGCTTTGCCAAAAACAGAATCAAGGTTGTTGGCAGTGCTGGCTGGCTCACATCTTCACCCTCTCTGCTGGCGGAGATGCTAATTTCCCCTTGATTGCAAACCCTGCATTCATCTTTTGTGAATAAGCCGTGCCTACAGTCACGGCACAACGGCTTTAAAAACCTGGGCTTCAGCCTGTGGGCCCCTCTGCTTGGGCTGTCCAAGGCAGGGCTAATGGATGCTGTTAGATTATTTACTTGCCACTTTCTTGGCCCTGGGCAGCAGCTGGCTGGCACCCACAGCTGGCAGAGGGCAGGCAGGAGCAGCACAGGGGAGAGCTGCTTGGCAGGCTGAGCAGCCAGGGGAGGAGCTGGGGGAGGCACAGCAATGCAGATGGGGGGAGGGATGGGGGGAGGGAGGGAGGGAGGGAGGGAGAGAGGGAGGGAGGGAGGGAGGGAGGGAGGGATGGATGGATGATGGATGGATGGATGGAGGGATGGATGGATGGATGATGGATGGATGGATGATGGATGGATGGATGGATGGATGGATGGATGGATGGATGATGGATGGATGATGGATGGATGATGGATGGATGGATGGATGGATGGATGGATGGATGATGGATGGATGATGGATGGATGGATGATGGATGGATGGATGGATGGATGATGGATGGATGGATGATGGATGGATGGATGGATGGATGGATGGATGGATGATGGATGGATGGATGGATGATGGATGGATGGATGGATGGATGGATGGATGATGGATGGATGGATGGATGGATGGATGGATGATGGATGGATGGATGATGGATGGATGGATGGATGGATGATGGATGGATGGATGGATGATGGATGGATGATGGATGATGGATGGATGATGGATGGATGGATGGATGATGGATGGATGGATGATGGATGGATGGATGGATGATGGATGGATGGATGGATGATGGATGGATGGATGGATGGATGGACAGGCAGTGGATGGGTGCAGGGATGCGCGCGCCGCTCAAAGGTCATTTGTCATAGCAGGGCCTGGTCACAAGAACTGAGGTGAGAGCTGACAGCTTTCTGGCTCTGGGCTTCAGGAAGACTAGAACAGCCTCAGGATACCCTCAGGATGGTTTTAATACAATCTGATTTCCCTCTTGTCATCTTGAGTTGATGGCAACAAACTGTGTAAATTTTTTAAAAGTCTCCAGTGCAAAATGCTGAGCTGGCAATAGCACAGCATTTTGTGCTCCTGGTGACTTGGACTGGCATTGCCAACATGATCAGCAAGCTTTGGGTTGCTGCTTAAAGCCAGTTTAATGGCTGAGGATTATTTAATTGTTTTTAACATCCCTAACATGAAACAGACCTCAAAAAAAAAATAAATAAAAATTAGAAAATCCTGGATCTGTTAGCCAGGGGTGAGCAGCACCTGCAAGGATAGGTGAGTTGGGGTGGACAACCACATCCCTGGGCTTTACATTCCTGTTTAGGATAGACCTGGCCCAAGTCATGCTATGGTTGTTGCTAAGCAACAAGTGGTGCTTGCTATAGCCAATACTGCCCTCTTAAAGGTACGTTTGCTAGGAGCAATCTGCTGTATGCATGACATTAATTTGCAGATGTATGGATTTGTATTAGTTAGTGGCAATAAACTTTGGCAGTGCTTCAGTGTGGTGTTAAAATGGAATACAATGTGGCATGAAGATATTGTGCATCAAAAGCATTGAGCCCTCCCCTTTATTTAATTGGAACTTAAAAGCTGGGATATCTTACCAAAATAAATTAACAGTAAATCAGATTACAGAATAAATTAACAAATTAAATTGGCTTAGTTGGAAAGTTTAAAAAGGAGGAGCATCTGTGAGCTGCTTGCATTGCAAATACGAAGTCTTGAACTGGAAGGGAAGGCTCACATAGAAACATGTCATTGTCCCAGTGCTGCTTTGATTTCCAGTCTTTATCAGCAAAAGACTGGACCTGCTCTAAACATGAATGAAAACTCAGTTTTCATTCCAAAGTCAAAGCACCCACATCAAGAAAGGCTTTTGGCTGCTTGTCTTCTGGTTTTGTGGATAGTTGCCAGAGATTTGCAGAGGATAAGGCTCCTTTCACGGGCCATCACAAACTCCCTTCTTCATTTTCTTAAGCTTCTTTTCCTTCCCTTGCTTTGCTCCACCAGCCAGAACCTCACTTTACCTCCTGTGCCTGCAGAAGATGCTCCCACCCCTTGCTTGCTCCCCAGGGATGTACCTTGGTCCTGCCTGTGGATGCAGTGGCTCTCCTCACCCCATAACCTTGGTGGTGACTTTGGACATGCACAGAGCCATTTGCAAGGCCTGGCCTGAGGTGCTGCTGACTCTCACGATGTCCAGGAGGGACTGGCCTGATGGTCTTGCCATGCCACAGAACTTCCCTCCTTCATTCATCCTGGGCTCACTCTGCTGCCATGCAAGGCTGGTGACAGCAGTGAGAAGAGGAACAGGGGTGGCAAGGCATTTTAACTGTATTACTTTCAGGTGGTTGCCACATCTTTTCTAATTAAAATAAAATCATCTTAGGACTCCTGAAATGAATATTTGGTATAATAGATTCAGAAAGTGATGAAAATGTTTTCATTAAATAGTGAGAGAGGGAGAGAGACCCTGCAAGGCACAGCATTTTATCTCAACTCTCTAATAACATTAATAAACTCTTTAATCTTTGTCACATTTACGACTTAATGGCAATCCTTAAAGACATGACGGACAAGTTAGGGCTGCCAGGTTCCTTTAACCTATAAGCATTCATATTCTTCGCAGGATTTAGATTAAGTGGAAAATTCCTCTGCAACGGGCTTTATTCTCCTTGTGAATCTGTGTGAGTGGCAGAGGATGCTCAGCTGGGTGGGACACGCTGTGGGACAGGGGTGTCCCCAGCACTGGGGGTGCTCAGTGTCAGCCCTGGTGTGACCAGCCCAGTCTGTTCCCCTTCTCCCACCTGGGCACTGACCTGGCCCTGCTGACGGGCTTTGCTCCGCCGGTCACCCGCGGGATTTCGGCTCTCCTCTCGGTGAAAAGTGTGTTCAGAGTGCTCAGTGGGTGTGCTCCCCACTCCCTCTGGGCTACAGAGCACTGAGAATCCCTGCCCCTGTGCCTTTGCTCACGTGGCAGGCTGTGCTTTCAGACAAGCAATATTGGCTAAGAAACAGCGTTAAGGGAGTGTCATTTGGTTGCAAGGTCAACACTCCAGTTGTGGATGCTGAGAGCTGCCAAGCCCAGACTTCACTCTGCCCCAGTGTGCCATTATATGTGTGTGGTCCAAAGAAGCAGATATCCAGGGGGAAAACAGTATGGATCATATAATTATGGAGCCGCACAACAAGACAGGCACAGCTGGGGGCTGACTCCAGCCGTGGGATTTTCTTTTTTATTTTTCTCAGCAATCTGGCATTCTCTAACCATCAAGTTCCTGACTGTAAAAGCTAATTAATAGTCCTTTAATGTAAGGTTTTTGCATTTAATCTCCTTTATTTATTTTGTTTTGTTTTGTTAATGTTATGTGAAAGCGCAGCCTTTTTTCCTCTGCTGCTGGGGCTTGGACCCAGAACATCCATTTTGGCAGCTGCCACCCCACTGTTCCCAGCTGGAAGCAGAGGGATGCTCCCCTGGTGGGGTGAGTGCAGAAAAGGGTCATCAGTGGCAGCTCGGTCCCTCCTGGGGACCCTGCACCCTTGGGAGGGCCGTGGCAGCCACATCCCTTCCCCTGAGGCACCTGCACTGCCCAAACCCAAAGACATCTGCACGGGACTGGTGTTATTTCATCCACATTTGGTTCACTGTTATCTGCTGCACACACAAGTACCAGATTAGTAAATTCACTCTTGTAAATGATAAGCTGAAGCTTCTTTGGTTGTTTCTCAGTCACATACCAGCAGTAAAAGGAAGAATCACCATTAACCCTCTCTTTTATTTGCATAATTTTGATGCTGTCAAAGAAAAAAAAGACAATACTCATGTAGAATAAGGAGAATTTTTAAATAGAAGCGTTAAATTTTAAAACCCTAATAAAAATAAAAGCAAATAAACACTGGAATTTGAACTTAGAGAACGAGAGAAGAAAGATTAGGCTGTGCCAGTGAAGTACTGAAGGTAGAGGGGCTGGTAACAGTTTTTAATAGCACATTAATGCTGAATTACTTTGGAATTTCTGCAGGAGTTGAGATGACATCCACATAAACACCAAATGAATTCCAAATGATTGGTATTATCATAAAGAGCACCAAATGAATTAATAATGATGGAACACTTAAACTAAAACGTTATCTTCTCTAATCTGTTTTCTCTTTTACGCACTGCGCAATTCATTTTTAGCCAACTATGACCCTTTCTTTCATTTGTCTTTTAATTAAAATACATATATATTTATTTTTACATGGGTGTTCTGCTCCTGCACTGTTTGAAGTGGGACCAGTCCATCTTCACAGCAGTTTTGTGTTGGCCTCAGAAAATGTAAGCGGTAGATGGGAAGACATCTGGACACGAGACTTATCGCTGGGAAAACGACTATGACTAATAAGAACAATAATAATAACTATTCCCTCTTGATGGTCCCACATGTGCACAGACCTCAGGGCACCCTTAAAAGCGTTTAATAAGCTAAATGGCTCACTTTACAGCGAGGCAATATGTCTCCCCCTCCCATGGAGAAGCCCAACAGGAAAGGAAGCCTGAGCTCCCAGTCTGTGTAGATGAGCCAGAAGGGATCAGTAAACAGGAGCCTGGTTTTGGGTGTCCCAGGGAGGAGCTGAGCCCCAGCACTGCTGCTACACGTGTGTGGCTTTTTGGGGTCCCCCATCCTTGCCACATGGGGGCCCCTTGGCACAGCCTGGGCAGGGGACAGCAGCACAGCATCGCTGCCTGCGGGCAGTGCTGGCCCTGGTCACTGCAGGTGCCTCCCCACGGCCGGGCTTGGTGTGCACACTGACATATTAGCAGTCAAATGACATTTAGACAGCACAAGTCTCACTCTCTCCTGCAGGCCAAGTAAATATCATTAGTAATGATATTAAATCTCAAATTGTGCTGCTGCACTATGGCAACCACTCAGCAATTTGCTATTGCAGCTTGTTCCTAACAATTACTTTCACAGACTTTATTTCTTGGAAAACTATTACTGACCATAATCCTCTACATGGCGTGCCATGAAAAGAAATAATAATAATAATAAATTAATTAAAAGAAAAAGTCAACCCAGCTTTCAGAGTGAGGGTGTAATGCTGCCACGAGGCTGGCGTGGCAGGGTTTTGGTTTTGTTAGGAAGCTGGCAGTGCTGGGAGCTGCACAGGGAGCTCAGCAGGGCACAGCTCTTCTTCTGCCCTGTCATTCTTTGTGCCTTTGACACAGGGCGTGCTGCAGGGCAGTCAGCTGGCCCTCCTCTACAGTGTCCATCACACAAATGTAATTTCATTTTTCCAAATGAAATTACATTTTTGGATGTGCATGTGTGTTTATTGCATGTATGAGTAGGTAGGCATATCCACGTAAAATCACATATATTTATGAGTGTGTGTATAGGGTATGTGTGTGTTTATTTGCACACAGAGGTGCATATAAGTGTCCATACATGTGTTTATACACCCCAACCTGTCCCCATCCGTGTGTGCACACACACAGAGCCTCTCAGCTCTTGGCTGCTCCTCCCTGCAGCAGTGCTGGCTGGGCTGTGGCACTGGCAGGCCTCTGGCCCAACACACGTGCTGCACTTCTGTGACAGAAACAACATATAATTATATTACAAATTAACTTGCAAATGCTGGCGGTGATGTACTCCACGGGAAAAAAAAAATTTAAAAAAAATTAAAATCATCGGTTTCATCTTCTCTCGTGTCTTGTAGCCGGTCCCTCCAGCACGGTCTGCATCTGTCAGGATCCATGCCCTGGGAGCACTAATCATTTTTATTAACCATTAAACAAGAAGATCCTTTTTATTTGAAAATGTAAAACATGCAGGAAGCACTATCTATAGCCGCTAATTCAGGTCACATTACACGGCTGTCCCTCACCTCTGCTCATCCCTGCTCTGCTGAAAGCCCCGCCGTAAGAGCAGCGCTGCCGTCGGGGCTCATGGGCTCGCATTTGCATTTAGGGCCCGGATCTTACCCTGAATAATTACACTTCTTTGCCGAGTGACCCGACGTAAACCAAGCCCCTTTTAAAGCTTCTCTCACGGCGAGTTTATGAGGCGTTACTACATTTTCTTTCATTTTTCACCTGCCGGTGGTTTTCACCCCGGCGGGGGCGGCGGGAGGCGAGGGCAGCGCGGTGCAGCGGGGCGGGCTGGGGTCACCTCCGTGTCCCTGGGGCAGGGCTGGCACCCCCGCCGCTGGACCATGGAAAATCCCATGGGAGAGGGAATGAGCCCGGGGCTCCTCCCGGGGTGTCCGTGCTCCCCGAACGGGGCGAAATGGGTCTCCCGTTTTATTGACAAAGAGGTGGTGGCGGGTGCCACCTCGTTAGCATTATAGAGCGGATTCCTCACATGCTTTTTTTATTCTGCAGCTTGGCTGCTGCTGTGTGAGACTGCGGAATATTTTACTGCCTTGTGGCTCGCATTCAACACGGCAAATAAAAAAAAAAAAAAAAGGAAAAGTCGACAAAAATCCTGTCTTTTTTTTTTTTTTCCCTCCTCTTTTTACATGCATCTCTGTTTTTAACAGCCCTCCTGCTGTGACAAAACTGTTAATTAAACTGAAACTAAAATAAATTAAGCCCACCTAATATGACAAGCATTTGAAAGCAAAGCATCAGCCCAAGGGCTGGCAGGGTAGGAGCTGCTCTGCCTGTTCCCTCTGCCCCTCCTGCTTGCAGGTGCCAGCAGAGGCTGCATTGGTGGCACTGTCAGAGGGCAACATTCCAGATGCTCTGTGTGTGAGGGGCAAAAAAATGAGAATTTTGTCTTCCATGTCAGACAGAGCACAGGGTAAGAGGCTCCATCAACTAGGCTGTGGACTATTGAGGCCAGAAATAGATAAAATCATATTATTATTATTATTATTATTATTATTATTATTATTATTATTATTATTATTATTATTAATAGTTTTAAATTACTCTAAAAACGTAATGTGTAATGGCCCAGTGTTTCTCCATGTCCCTTCAAGTTCAGTTGAGATTGTTGATTATTCTGGAAAAGCCCCACTAACAGCGCTAGACACCCTCAGGTCGCCTTACAAACCTGTGGGGGCTGTAGAAGCCTTACAAGCAGAGATGCAGCCTGGCCATGCACCCATAAATTAAAGAAAGGGCCAGGCTGGCCGAGGCCAGCTTTGATGTGCAGTAATGAACCTCGCTTTTAATTCGGGGCTGTAACTTCCAAGCCGACGCAAAACTGGGAGCTGGGAGAAGCTGCATGCATAATCAGGGGTGAAAGCAAGGATGCGGCAGTGTGATGTGTCTGATGTTGGATGAGAGGGAAGATAGCCTTTAATCATTTTGTTTTCAAAGAAGCTTTAGAGAGCTCTTTGAAGATGAGGTTTTTTTGAGGGCTGCTTCTGGAAGATAGGAGGCAGCGATAGACGGCACCCGCGTCCACCTGCCCGCTCGGTTAACCTGTGCGTGGGACACACCCGGGCATCCCTGCCAGCAGCACTGGTCCCTCACAGAACCTCTGCAAAACCAGAGCTGCCCGTGCTGGTGACACCCTGGGGGAGGAGGAACTGCCCCAGGGGCTCTGCTGTTGAGGTGATCCCCGTTCCTCAGCATGCAGGGGAAGGCAAGCAGTCAGAATAGGCATCCTTTCGTTAACTATAATATTTCTGTAATGATAATGTTCTGTAAATCATGTCTTACTGCCTTTGGATGAAAGGCACTGATAATCAATGACTTTAAGGAGAAGCACCATGCTGGAGAGGCACGGGGCTGTGCCTGTCCTTAGTGCAGCATTTGGGGTGTGGAAAGGGAGGTGTGTGTCACACACAATGTGTGTGTGCCTCCACAATGCCCCAGCACTGCCATCAGTCAGGGTGGTAGCTGCAGGTCAGTCCCTCATGGGCTGGGATCCAGCCCAGCACCCGAGGGCAGGAGGAAGGTGTTGGACACCATCTGACCACGCCAGGCTGGGGAGGGTGAGGGGCTCTGCCAATGGCACGCCTGGCTTTATTTTGAGGACTGAGGTCAGGATGCTGCTGTGATAAACACATCGCATGCAAAATAAGGACACGGTTTCTTGCTCCAGGAATGTTACAGGCTGTTCCTTTAGGAATGGGTGTGCCAACGGTTTTATTTTTACCTCTTTTTACCTTTTATACCTTTTGGTGTGGCTTGTGGTAAAACAACCAGGCCAGCAAGTGACGGCAGGCTGCTGGGCCATGTGTCATGCCCCAGAGCCATCACACTGAGGGTGGAATACTGGTCTTCTCAGTGATTTTTGCACATTTGGTCATTTAATGTGGTTTTTAAAGTAGGTGAGTGCTGGTAGTTGAGGTTATTTACAGTTACCATGACAAAAAAGCCTATGAAACAACCAAAAGAGATGAATTAATGTCCTCCCCAAGTCTGTCTCTGTGGGCATCACAAGGGGCCTTGCTCGTGCTGCTGAAGCGTGCATTGAGAACAAACAGCAACACCTTTTCAGCCCTCTGTGTGACTCCAGGTGGAGGAGCTGGGCTCTGCCTTGGGGCATGGCACAATCCCTACGGCCATGGCTTTGCCTGGCCGGGCCTTTATGTGCCCAGCCCACCTCCCTGCACCTTCTGTTACACTGCACAGACATTGCCACATCTCGAGTTCTGGCCAGCAGAGGGATCTAACAAACACACATTTTCCAGACCCTTCAGAAAAGGAAAAAATCCACGTCTCCAAATTTGCTGTATTTTGTACAGTTTCTGCCAATGTCTTTGGTAGAAATCTCCGTTCCTGTACGTACAACCCCAAGACATTGTTACTGTCAGACTGTGAGCCCATGCCAGCACGTTGAAGGTTAAGTTTGAAAGAGCAAAAGAGGAGGGGCCTGCCCCCGTGTGTTAAAATGAAAATCCCTTTCCCCTGTCTGCCCTCCTCTCTGCAGCAGCTATTTGAACACTGGCCTTGCTGGGGAGGTGTGAGGCTTTGTGACAGGCCCTGCAGCTGGGGATGCAGCTAGCGACACCTGGCAAACGCAGGCTGTTTATTAGGGGATTAAATGTGCCACTGCTCAGTAAAAGCCAGCCTCATAATGTTGGGAAGTTTGGAGACAGTGTGTCGGGCTCCTGTTTTCACTCCTAAGTGATGCTGTGCTATTTTCGTCCGGGCCAAACCTTGCCTTTAAAATTCAGGTTTATTGCTATAGCTCTGTGGTGATGTGTACGTACTAACATTTGATTTTTGTTTCTAATGTAAGCCATCAAAATAAACAATCCAGACCTGATAGTCCCAGTGGGGGGACTGACATTTGGAATCTGCTCAAAATATGCAGTTTTGACACTTGTTAAGACTCCAGCTCTTCGCTCAGGAAGCACAAAGCACGGGAGGGCTGCATTTGCCTCCTTCAGCCTAATCCTCAGCCTGCTGCTGAAGTGCTGCTCAGAGGAGCTCGCTGCCATCGCTGTGTCAGGCAGTGGAGGGCTGTGATGCCACTTGGGCATGAGTTACCAGAGCTTGCAAGGTCTCCCTAGAGGGGATCTTGTGCCACCAAACCTGTACAGTGCAGCGCTGCTGTGCCTGGCCTGCACTCCTTGTCAGACCACCCTGCCTGAGCCCGAGCCTGGGACACAAAAACAGCAAGGACTGGGACAGAGAGTATTTTGCAGTGGGTTTGAGCGTGGAAACATCCCTGTGGTGCAGCCAGCCAGGATCACACCGGCTCACAGCCTCCTCTGTGCACTCCTGCCCCACTGTATCACTCTTCCAGTCTGAAAACAAGACTCCAAGATCAGAGAGCTGGGGCAAGGGCTGAGGAGCAGGGGGTGGCTGGACAGCCCCTCTCCTTCTGCCTTGGCCCAGCCTATGGCTCCAGGGAGCAGAAGGTCCCTGCAGGGCCAGCACCCCAGTGCCAGAGAGCTGCCCTGTGCCATCATCTGCCCCTCTGCCTGTGCAACACCACTCCCACTCCCATCAATCAGCACAGACCAGGTGCCTGGAAGCATCTCTTGCCAATCACCTTTTATTACCTTTAAAAAGCCAAGAAACCCAGAACAAGACAAAAACTGAGACCGTGTGAACATCATGCAATGGATTCACTTTAAAGCAGGCTGGGGTAGGGAGAGGAAAGACCAAAAGTCATGTTAGAGTAGAGGTATCGCTGCACCCGTGTCTGAAGGCCAGGCTGGGTGGGCTGTGACTGGTGGGGTTGGTGGTGACTGCTGTGAGTGACCAGATGGATGCTGAAGCAGGAAATGGAAACACACTCATGAGACATCATCCCAGGTAACCCCAGGTCTGACTCTGACATGGTGATGACAGTGAGAAATACTCCTAACTCTTGTCTTGGGTGCATTCTGCCTGGGCAAAGTCTCTTTGGAGAGGAGCAGCACAGTGGCTGCTGTTGCAAGGGCTCTTTAGTTCAGCTCTGCTACTCAGTGGGACTAGAGCTTGGGCACTCAATTAGTGGAGTGGATGTTATCCAGCAGCAGTGATGTTACCCCACTCTGCCCTTCAGTCTCACTCTGCCGTCTTCAAAATTCACAGCACAATTACCTTCTGGAAAGGATGTGTTTTGGAGAGTTTCAGCTATCACAGGAATAACTGCATCTTGTCCATCATGTGGATGTGACAAAACACATGCCCTTATTTTCCTGAGGTATAGCCAACATTTGGGTTCATTACATTTAATGGAGTGGGGTCACCCATAAAGTTATTCATAAGGTATTTTCTGAGTGGTTTTCACCTTCTCTTTGAAAAAATAAATTATATCAGCATGTTCATGAGGTGCAAATGGGACTGGCATTTCAGCTGTTATTATGTTATTAACTTTTTTAACCTAATAATTTTCAATCAAGAGTGAGAAGCAATTTTCACTCACTCCAGTGACCAGAGCTGGAGATTCTGCAAAGTGTTCTCGTAGGGTTCACCTTGACAGACACCTAATTCCATCCCAAATGGAAACGTTACCCCCGACACTCTCATTGCGGTTACTGAGAATTTCCATTTCCCTTTCAGTTAGGATTTAATTTAGAAGGCAAAGACTTCCTAAGCTATGGGAGAGTAAAGATAGATGGTATGGGAGAAGAAGGCTGATGAAATGTAGTTGACTCCGGATCTGAAATATTTTATCCCTCCTCAATGTAGGTTAAATTATTCTTCACCTTTCCCACATCCATAATTGTCGCTGATCTTGGACCAACTCAAAACCCTACTACTGAGTTCAGTAGACTCAAAATTGCCACTAGAACTGGAAAAAGAAAAAAAAAGAGATTTGTTAGTGTCCATATACAACATCCCAAGACTATACACAGCTATGAGATACAGCAAATTTAAGAAAGGCAATTTTTTTCTCATCACTGAGTATTTATTATATATAACAAATACATGAAAAAGAAAAAACTATATTGTGTGATATAAATAGTTTATTTACATTACAGAAAAACATCAAGACAATGTATACTATTTCAAATATATCCATACATAATCAAATATAGCTGTAGTACATGTTCTCATTGGTGTAGATTACCACAAATGCAAGGCAACATGTGTAGATCTTGTCTTAATCTTTTGTCTATAATACTGTATTTTGTAGTCCAAGCTCTCTGCAGTTAGTTTTGCCATTGTGGAAACATGCGCTCTTTAAATTAACCTTGTCGATGCTCTTGTTGTGTTGTCTGAACTGTAGTGCCCTGTGTTTTGCTTCTGTCTGTGGATTCTGTTGCTCCTGGGACATTTCCTGGAAAAGAGAGTTGTGAGAATACACGGCTCTTAGCAACACATCTGCTCCAGAGGTGGCGGGAGCAGCAGGGATGCAAGGGCGAGAGGGGCATCCTCCAGCCCTCAGTGTGCTTCCTCCTCAGTGAAATGAAATGTGCTGGCCAATGGCAATGGCACCACAACCCCCAAAAACATACTGTAAACAAAATTATGGCAAGGGAGATGATCAGATTCCTGAATGCTGGGCTCTTGCTGCACCGCAATGATCCCAACAGCACTGCAGGGTTCGGCTCTAAATAATGGGTTTATTTTGAGCGAGGTGCAGGTGGACGATCCAGGATGGTCCCACGCTCACCTGGCCAGTGTCCCAGGTCTGTGAAGTGTTTACAAAGTGGCTGCAGGTGCTGCCTTTCCAAGGCCTTAAGTGTCTGCAGTCCCCCTGAGTCTCCATGGAAATGCTCCGTGCTCAGCCCATGAGCAAATAGCTGCTTTAATTACAGGTGCCTGCACCGAGCCATGGCTGCTTGGCTTGGTGTGGAAAGCAATTGTGCTGGAAAGCCCCAAACCTGATATTCCTTTGGACAGCTGCAGGGGCACACCCCTTGTGTCTCAGGACCTCCAGTGACCCTCAGCAAGGGCACGTTTCAACCTTTCACCTGCAGCAGCACCAGTTGTGGGGATGCTATGTTTCCCCCTAATAAAAAGCTAATGGTGTGTTTCTGGTTCCCTCTCAGGGAAAGGCACCCTCAGGCTGAAATCATGGAGAAGTTTAATCCCAGGTGGAGGCCACAGGGTGTTCTAATCAGCTGAAAGCCAAGGATGGTTACGGTAAAAACTGAGGGCAGCTGCACAACAGAGACTGAAACACCCTGTTGGAGTGCTATGAGAAGAGGCCCCACAACGCTCCAGACCACACTGACATGGAAAAACATTCCCTTTGTATGGGGCTGACTCATTCTTCTGTTACAGGAGGGCTTTCAGCAGCACCTTGTGAAACCCTATGGGTTATGCACTGGGGAGGGCCCACCTCAGTGCAGTGACAGCTTAAAGCACACACCTGCAGCTCTGTGTCAAATAACTAAGAGCAGAACAGAGTGAAATAGATTTTTACTGACCCCTTAAAATAAAAAAGGTCATTCCCCCCCAGTGAATGGGGAGTGATGTTGTAGTTTTGTGACGTCAACTGAAAGGCTAAACAAGAGTGTAAGAACTTAGAAAGCATTTTAAAAAATGCTGGGGTACAATTATGTAAGTGTCTAGCAAAATATGGGTCAGACTGTCCTGACTTGCCTCACTTTTAAGCCACCAGGACCACCCCCTCATGAGAAGCTGTATGGCTGTGGACTATATTTTGCCTCGTTCCTTCCTGGGAAGCAGTGAAGTAGGCTGCTATCATTACTCCAGGAAAAGCCAGCTCGCGTCTCCTGCGCTCTCGGGGGTCACGGCGGAGCTTTCAGTACGGAACTGAGGCAGACTTCAGCTGGTCTGAGATCTCATGACAAACTCATTATTCACTGCCAGTTCCTTGAAAAGGCGATCCCACTCTGGGAGTGAGTCAGGGAGCTGCTGTTAGCAAACACAGGGCTGGTTCACTGCGTCTCATGTGCACACTGGGGCCTCCTGCTGCTCTGCAGGACACGGCCAGTGACACTTCCACCAGCTGAGACAGCCCCACCAACACCCAGGGCCAGTGCCCAGGCAGTGTGGCTGAGCTCCCAGAGCTCCTCCTGAGCCCCCAGCACTCAGCCATGTGAAGCAGGGCTAGGGAGCACAGTGGGCACAACCACAAGAAGCTCCTTGCTTCTATGAAACACGGAGGAGCCAGGTGGCTGGGGTACGATGGGGATGGTCAGCAACCCCAGGGGATGCAGCTGTGCATGGTGGGTTCCAACTGCTCCAGCTGGAAGCAAGGAGATGAACATCTCATGGGCACTTTCCCCAAACTAACACTGACAGTATCTAAACAGTCTGCTCAACTTCAAGGCTGAGACAAATCAATTCAAATGCAGAGATTACTCCAATTAAGATGATGAAAAAGCATATTTGAACCAAAAATGGCCATGTTTTAACTGTAAATTACCAGTGGATGGGAGCTTGGGAAGGCCTCAGTGCCCAGCACCAACACCAGGGCTGCTTACACACTATGGTATTGCATTTTCAGGTGGGCTGTGTCTGAAGTGCACCAAGGGTTCTTAATGGGGGCACTGGCATTTAACCAGCTTTTGAGACTTAATCATCTGCTAAAATTGAGTGATAGGTTTTCCTTGGTCCTTAACTCTTTAATCAAAAGTGCTTTGTAGTGCACTGTTTGGAGGGTGCATTCATTTATGAACACAGCAGTTACATCGATGTAAACCAAGGACTGGAGCACAGGCTGCCCTCCCTCCCTCCCTCCACTGAAGCTTTGCTCGGGAGCTCGAGTTACTCGCAATGTGATTCATAGCAGGTAAAACACGTTATGCATTCATTTTTAATCAAGTTATTTCTTCACATAAATAAGCTGCTGTGACTAAACATTAGGGAAGCACTAAAAATGCGAAGCTGTAAAGAAAACTGCTGAGAATCATTATGACACAAGGCCATACCTATATTATTTGCCATCCTCCTTCACTTTTATCACTGCTTCTTTTTTTTGCCTTATCTTTAAGCTAAAAGTCCTTAGGGCAGACTGTGCCTCGCTGTTAAAACAGCAAACTGTCTTGGCCTCTGGTTCCCTACTCCACCCAAAAAACTTATTCCCATTGCTGGCACTAGTGAGGAGTAGCCAAGCACTGAGCCACTTAAACCCCAATCATCACCACTTCTGTGGGCTGTGTTTTCAGCTGAGTCCATCCTCTGACTCTGTGTGGCTACAGAAATGGTAATGGTGGCAACTTGGAGGACCAAGTGACCAGGAGGCAGAGGAAGAGGCAAACCTCAGCTGTCAGCAGCCCGTTTATTCAGATTAAAGTATCTGTGCAACAACGGCCCTTGAAGTTCCCAGGACTTGCTCAGAGCCTTCCAGCAATGGAGGATTTGCACCCCTGCAGACTTGCACCACTGTACAAGAACAAATTTAAAAGCAACAACAGTAATGATAGCTGGGAAATTATAATGGCAGTTTTGTGACACTCAAATGGATGCAGTGCACCAAACTCGCTTGATAAATTAATTAGCTGAAGCTGCACTGAAATGAGCAGCAAAGATTTTGGCCGCAGTGCCCTCTGAGTGAAGTTTCCCTTCTTTCTCCCAGGAACCTGGCAAGATGGTTTCAGCACTTTCAAGAATTCAGTGTGGGGAGTTCAAACCAGTACAGTCAGGTTCTCCAAAGCAGACAACTTCAAAAACTCAATTGCTTATGCATATGCTGCCACAACGCTCTCTTGTCATGTGGATTTCTCTTAGGCCACTTAAGAGCACCCTTTTGCAAATGTATCTCAAATCATTATACTGGGATGGAGGATGCTCTGCAGTAATTACATGCATTACACAAAAAAGTCAAAAGATCATAAATTGACTTGGTTACAAAGTGTGGGGGAAAAGGTACTGTCTCTGTATGAAAACAGGGTGACAGGTAATTTGCATTACAGTACTGGATCACTCAGAGCTCCCTGTCTTCATTCTTCAGTATAAAGAACTTTGCTCACTGCATCAAGGTGACAAAACTAGAGTCACTTGACAAAACAATACACATTTACTCCATTATCAGTTACTACACCACCTTCTTTCTTTCACTACAGGCTGTATTTTTGGTTGTTTGAATTACCTCTGTGAATACCACCTTCTGTAATCTACTGTCTCAATCGGTAGTTGCCATTCCGGTGATGAACTCTGTTTGGCCAAAAAAGGTTTTGTTTTGTGCCTTTAGGCCAGAGAATTTATGATTTTTTTTTTTTTTTTTGTCTTTTCCAGGAACAAATACTCTACACTTGTCTTCCAGCCAGGTAGTGCAATATAAGGACTGAAATGGAGATTTTATTTTATGTGGAGGTATTTATACCTGGCTTTTTTTTTTTTTTAGTTTTAAAAAGAAAATAATTTTTAAAAGAGCGATTCATCAGTGCTGCTAGCTGAATTAATTTGATTAATCTTGTGATTTATAAGAGAAGCCTGTGGATGTTTGACCTTCAGAACTTACCCCAAGCCCTTCCAGGGACAGTAACACAGTCAAGTGGGAGAGCAGCACATGGAGGGGAAGGATTGCACTTACCCTTCTCATTCTGAACTACCCTTTTTCCATTCACACAACTCTCTGTTCCTCATTAAATTGAAAAACCCCAAGTACATCATATACAGAAGACCCTAAACCATGTGCAGTGCCTTTGAACATGCACTCAAGCCTAATGAAATCATTTAATCAGCAGGGTTGCAAACAGGCTTAAAAGTTTGTATGCTCTGCCTGATTAGGACTAAGGGAATGGGCCCTTAAGGAAACCAGATGGAGATATGATTAGTTTTATTAAGTGTTGATCCAGCTGCTGTATTTATATTCCCCTTATTTATATGAACAATATTTGTCAAAGCATCTGAATACAAAATAGAGAACTTCACTTGCTGTAGGCACTGTTGCTACCTAAGTTTGATTAAGATGGAAGTAAAAATTCAGTCATAATAATGAAGGAGCACTGGCTGGACCAGATGATACCTTCTGTTTGTGGGTGAATTAAACAGCATTTGTTATCAGCAGTGTCACTGCAGAAATCGGTATAATCAGCGCACATTGCAGGAAAAACAAAAGTCTTTTTCTACTGTAAAGTACCAGAGATACTGACCTTGTAATACAGAGGACTACAACACAGATGATAGCAATCTGTATGGTTCCAATCACAGCTGCTATTAAGACATACTGAAATCGTACTGGACCTGGAACCACATATAAAACGCTGTAGTCCTTTTTTTCACAGTGTTGTCCAGTATAGCCGGCATCGCATCTGAAACAAAAAATATTGTTTTTCTCCTTATACCTGCTGCTTTCAAAGAATGCTGGGAAAAACTGTATGTAGAAAAAAAAAAAAAATTAGTGGCTAAAGCATAAGCTTATGTGGGTTTTTTTTTTTTTGCGGAATGGAGTCCCACAGGGAGAGTATCGGTGAGTGCTCAACCTCTCAGGGGGAACACTTGTGGTCCTCAGGGTCACCAAGGTCTGTGAGAATGAACAACACTGTGGGAGTGCCAGGAGGTGCCCAGGGGACCAAGACATAACTGGCTTCAAGTGGAACTACTTGCACGTTGTGATGAGAACCCATTTAGTTCCTTGCACAACATACTTTAGATTTCTCCCTTTCTTTGGGGAGGTGGGGGAGGGTGAAAAGCCAGGGAGCTGTGGTTCCTTATGCAGATTACCCCTAAGGAGGTGATAAGCAATCATCCAGACTCCATATGAAATGTGATTAGATGTTCCTGAAAGTGGATACATCATTTACATTTCATCTGGTTGCTATAAAAAAACCCCTGTATTGATGCTGCAGCCATCCCCCCCGATGCTGCCTGCTGCACTGCTCACCAGTTCCCATCCTGCAGCCTGACATCTCCACTCTGCTCTGTGATTCTGGGGCCAAGCAGCACTTTTACAGTTTTAGCTCTTGCCCTGTTTCCCCTAAATTGCCCGAGCAAGATGTGAAAATCCAGGTCAATGGCAGCAGCAACTGTCAGGGACTGAGACAGATGGCTTGGGCTCCTCTCAGGTGTGTTAGTGGAGCGCTAACCCTGATGGGTTAAGCCTTGTGCTTCCTCCCTTTTCTTCTCCTGCATTCCCACAGCTGCCAGCACCTTGAGGAAAGGACATTTTCCAGCTGAATGGAGCACCTAAAATGCAGAAGCTGCAAAGAGCAAAGTGTGCCCTGGCTGTTTGTGTGAGCTGGGAGAAGCTGGATTGAGGTTCTGCCCTGGGGAGAGTCTGGTCTGTGTCTCTGTGCTCCCATCCCAGGAAAATGGTGCTTCATGTGTATTAGTTCTTTTTCAGCCACCTGGCCACTGTGTGGACTTCAGAAGTACATATCTGCACCTGTGCAGGGAGGCACTCACTGCAGGAGCACTACAATGCTTTCACTATATTCCTTCTCCCTGCCCAAACCTCCTCCAAAATCACCTCCTGCTGAAGCAGCCACCTCTGCCCCAGCCAGCTGCCCCTCCAGCACCACTCCTGCCACAGCAGGGACAGGCACTGCTGGCACTCCTCTCCCTCAGGCTGAGGAGGGCACCTAGCGTGCTCTGAGTGCTTTGTGAAGGGCTTTTAAAAACACATCTAAATATAACTGAAGGTTACTGGATGGCTTTACAGTCAATTAACATCGTTCATAACTCAATACACTTTTGGGACTTGGCTGAATAATTTAACTCTGATGGATTTCATCGCACAAAGGGCCGTGGCTGCCATCATTTTCCATAGCTGATCTAGAGTAAGTGTCTCTGTAAGTCAGTGTTTCCATGTGTGTGGCCTTCCCTTGCTGGTAGGAGAAGGGTTACCTGCAGGATGGTTCCAGCATGTTTGTGGAGTGCTCACACTTGCCATGCATGCAGAAGCCGTTGTAATGCTCTGGACAAGGGATGTAGATCCCTCTTGCACTTTCTTCCAGTTTATTTGCATTCTCTGTGAACACAGGGGAAGGGGAAAGTTAACCTGACCGTGTAGGATAAGGTTAAGTGATGGAAAGAACTCTACATATGAAAGAAACGAAAACCAGAGGAACAAGATGTGAAAGATGTTCATAGGAAGCAGGAGCAAGGGTTTGCCCCTTCAGACAGGTTGGCTGATGTGAGACTTGCAAGGCTTTATCTCAGTCTGTTATAATTCCTCTCAAGTGACAGCAAATGAGACACCCGAAAAAATACCGTGATATTAAAAATCTGATGACAGAATAGCACATGCAAAATACCTGATTATTTCTGTTTTACTTTAGAGACTGTCTCCTCAAACTGAGACAAGGCTGGGAGAGAGACTCTGGACATTTGCATGTAATATACATTACAATACATCTGGTAGTTCAATAGAACATATACAGAAAGACAATTTTATGGCAGAAGTAGAGCGTGAGTCCAGAGGTGACATTTATCATCAATGCTGCATGCCCATGCCCCAAAGCCCAGTGGCCTCCTCCACATCCCACAGCAACCAGCATTTTAAACTAGTTTGACTTTCTGAGCCTACTTCTGCAGCAGTTAAAGAATCACTGACACTGCAACTCCTAGAAAATCCCTTCATGCAGCCAGGAAAATGGAGGCTTCATTTAGTTTTGAAATAGGTATGTGCTCAACTTCACAGGCTGAAACACTGAGTGCTACCACCATGAACTCACATGGATTTTGTAGACCACCAAGGCATTAATTAATCTGGGTAATTTTGGCAAATTCTTCCATTTAAACAATATTTATGATATCTCAAATGCTAACACTCCTCTTTCTGGGATAGTATCTTCTATCCATGATTAATTAAAAGCAGAAGAAAGAAATCTCATGATGGATGTCTGAGGAAATGTAGTTTGCACGCGAGTAAGTTGAAGCATTTTTATCTTCCAAAGGAAGTCCCTGAGTGTTATAAAACAATTGCAATTTGTGTTCTGCCTCTGAGCCAGTCATGCCGGCAGCAGGCATGCTTAGGTATTATCCCACCTCTGGGAAAAGCGTGTGCAGCAGATCCAAGCTTCAGATTTCCATAATGAATTTCTTTTCTGTCGCTGCTGTCCAAGGAGAGTTGTAAGAGTCTCTAACCACTTGCACTAATAGAGTTGGTTATATTGTCCTTATGTGAAAACAGGCCAGGACCAGCTCCCAGCAAATGAGAGTGACAGGCAACCTCTACGTCCCTGCTGGCAGCATTAGCTTCTCTTTCATCCTTAGGGTTTTCAGGACCTCTGCAGTATGGACCATATTGCATCTTTTCAAATGCACATGTGCTGAACACAAGCCTGTGTGCCTCCCCCTGCTCCCTGATTGCGTTGGGGTACCTGTGTGAGGCTGGTGGAGGCTGCTAGGACCATGCAGGAGCATGGGGACAGTGAGGATTCCTGGGCTGGGGGCTGACAGCTGTCTCTGGGACAGCACAGACAGGATGTGCTGACAGGAGGCATGTTGTTAGAGGTATGCTATAACCTTCTCTGACAGCTTGCCCAGGAGTTTTTGCTACCGGAAAAAGGTGGGAAGACAAGGGGTCCATTTGGTCTGGCACGAAACATTTTTGGCTACCTATCACCCTCTAAAGGGAGACACTGGCTACCAACATGTGAAATATATACACAGAGTTACCACCCCTTCATGCATGTTCCTGTATGCCCCAGAAATCCCCCCTGACAGAATAAAGGTGTGTGATGTGTCAGCTCTCAGTGGACTCACCCAGGGCACACGGGTAGATCTCGACGTGCTCAGGACTTGTGGGACTCCACACCCATGTAGTGATCACCTATACACTGTGCCTGATGGGTTCTGGGCGTGCTATGGCCCACATTCAAATCTATTTCTGTCCAGGAAACTGCAGAAAGGAGTATGGGATCCTTACTAAGACACATTTTTTTTTTCTGTGATGGAAAACATAATGCCATTTCCTTCAAATCCTCCATTACCAGAGGAAGTTTGCTTCCTCTCTGAGGAACAGGAGACTTCTCTGTGTGCACATGCACATGTGTGTGTATCTCTGATTGTTCTTTCTCAGGAACATTGAGATATCTCTGCCATGTCTGTGCACCACCACAGTGTGGTTATTACAAAAGGGTATGAGATCCTTTGGTTTAATTTTTTTTTTCTTTTTTTTAAAGGCACACCAAGATGAGAGGAAATTATAACTTTCAGGACAGACTAATCTGGGACTTGAAAGGGGGACCAGGACCTATCTGGACATGCAGATTCTCTCAGTGTGTGTAGGCTGTAGGTATGGCAACCATGTGGGTAGAAACCATGTTTTCTTTAACAAGGTCTCTAGCACACTTTAGAGTACATCTAGGATCATGCAGAACTTGTAATTACACCTCTAAGCATAATAAGTTGTGATGGAAAATGCTTTACTGAATCTAAAATGAGATGGCCCAAGCTTTGCTAGCATCTGTAGGATAAACTCTACATAGGTAAACACTTCATATGGGAACACTTGTCACCTGTCTCAGAAGAGCCCACAAAACGTAGACACAAATTATCTGTATCTCACTTTGACTGATGACTCCTCCAAAAGAACCAGGGATTTATATTAAGGCAGAGCGGGGGAAAAATGCATTTTCAGTTTGATCTCCCATTTAGGTTACTTGAAATACAGGCCACAATAAAAACATCACTTTGTTCAGACTGAGAAGTTCCCCCTCCCTGCACATTTTGAAAGCACACAAAATATTTCCGTGCCTCCAAACAGGTTATTATTTTTCTCATTACAAAATCCATCTTTCAGACTCAACATAGAGACCCAAACACCCAGGCATACTTTTAAAGTCCCTTCATGTTAAAACTGACTGCTGCCATTTCTGGAAGGACCTGAGCTCTTTTCAGCAATCCAGCTGTTGATGAGATACTAACTCTTATGAATGCATTACAGGGCTCACATCACCATAAAGCAAGAACCATAAACTCATTCTAAAAAGAGAGGATATAAATAAAAACCATACTGAGGTTATGAAGCAAACAAGAACTGTACATATCTTAAAAAAATTAAACTTAAATAAGTTAAGACTTCCACCCTTATAAAAGCTTTGGATTATTTGTAAATTCAGTATTGGATGCAATTTGTACTAATCAAACCATAGTAAAACTACACTAAGAAGCTCCTCTACCACACCAGCCTCACACCTACAGAGTGCTAAGCTAAATACAAACCCACTTTTTTCCAAGCACAGCAGATCTGTATGCATAAAGCAATGGCACAGATCAAATTCAAAGTTACTCAGGTTTCAGTAATGTTAAATTCAGTAGCTGCTCTTCACATGCCAGATTTGCTGCATTGTTATTGGCAACTATGTGGGAAAGTTTTATTTGTGCTAGAAGGACAGACTTGTACCCTTTTGTGATGGACAGGATTTGAGGCAGAAGCCAGCTGTAAAGACTACAGGTAAAAATTGGACTGACTGGGTCAGTCTCTCCTATCTCTGGACAAAAGAAATTTCTGCCACGTTTCTCAAAATGCTTGTCCTTTCTATTTCAAAAAAAAAACCCCTCCAGATCAATTGTATTCGAGAATCTTTTTCTTGAAGCACTTTTCTGATCAGAAAAAGTCACTTTGACAAAGCCAACATCTTTTGCATTTCTGCAGCATTTTTTTTCATCTTTAGCCTAACATGACATTTCATATTGTTCACATCTCCTGTTAGTGCCAGCACATGACATGATAGCCTATCAAATAAGACACACTAGTCAAAACACATTATTTTTAAGTGTGTGGAGGCCAGATGCTGCTTTGTGTAGCCTGAAACAGCTTATCATCTCTCTCACTGAAAAAGTCTCCCCGCTGAACCCTCACTCTCCAGCCCCTCTGTGGATGGCAGGGAGATGCTGAGATGATGAGCTCTTTCTCTGGGATAAACTGGATCCTGAAAAGATATCCACTGTGTCTGACCACCCACTCAGTGATCTTGCTTTTCCTGATGGATTGTCTTCTGAAATGTTAAATAAATTATTTAAAGCTATCTTGTCTAAATTCCTTAATATCTGTGCCTGTTCCTGTCTTTCATCAAGAGAGTGCAGAGGAATGATTTCAAATATTTTGAAGCATTCTAATTTTAATTTCTGGTTTAGCTGTATGACTTTCCTCCAGTCTGTGGAAGTTGAATGTACACCCTTCAGATTCTCAGGTAACTATTTCAGAGAAAGCTGAAATTCAGAAGCTGGAACAGTCTGCCTGGTGGCAGGATGTGCCTGCAAGTGATGAAAACAAGGCAGCCAGACTCTTCTGTGGGCAGCCCTCACTGGTCCCCAGCTCCCATCTGAGCTAACGTGGAGCTTCTGTTCCACAACCAAACATGTGCAGTAGTGCCACTGACAGAGGAGTAAATCCATTAGTGCCCTTGACAAGGAACATATGAAGCACTGTCTGGAGTGCCCAGAAAATTCTCTCCAGACCTAAGGTCCTAGAATACACTTCAGAGAAATTAAAATAAAAATCTAGGCAAAAATAGGATTCTTGTATCCAGGAATTGACTGCCAGGAACTTAACAATTAGTTCTGCAGGGCTGATAATTCTGTCATTCTTTATTTGTGAATCAGTGAGACTTTCTAGGTGACTTCAAGCAAGCAAAGTAGAGGGCCACAGCCTGTAAATTCTAGTGTTAGCATTTTGGTTGAGGTACAGCAGGTAATGTTGGAGCTCTGGAAATAATAACTATTAGGCTATGCCCATATGATAAAATATTGGCTCACATACAATGTTAACACCTAGTGTACAGTCATCCCTGGACCAAGGGAAGGCCTGAAAATACATAAAAACACATATATTTCATCAAATAAGGGATAAGACAGTGAATGGTGTGCAGCAGAAGCTATTCTGACACCTATGTCTTTGGAAAAAGTGGTTAAGGAGAACTGACTTATATAATGATTTAATTTTTTAATACTGCTAAGGTCAGTCAAATTTGCAGATGGAAGCTGCTGCTGATATTGAAGTAGTGACTCCTTACACATCCCATTATCAGAGGACATATGAAGGGAAAAAGGGATTTTGGGGTCATATGTATGTCTTTTAACCTTCTCAACCCCTTTTGGAAGCACATCCCCCTCCCTGGCAGGTCTCCCAAAGAGACGGTGAAGAGCACAGCACTGGGAACTTTCTTAACAAAGCTCTTCTGCTCTGCATGAAAGAGACCTCGTGTGCAATTCTTGTTTGAAATCAAAACAAACATCCAGAGAGTATCCACCTGTGGAGCAAAGGCAGGGATGCCCTGAATTTTGGGAAAGAGTTTCAGTTGGTTGACCGTGGGTGGGAATCTGAACCCAGTGGATGAGCCTAGGGATAGTTTGTGTTACTCATCTTCAGCCTTCACAGAGTCAGAAACTGCTGCTCTTTGGATGTAACAGGGAGCTTTCTCAGGCCAGGAACATCTGCAGCAATGGTTCAAAGGTCCAGGAGAAGGATGGTTGTGGTGCTGCTCCCTCTGAAAGTGCAGAATTGCTTTAGCAGGTTTGCTGGTACTTCCTCCCCTCTTCCACAGCATCCAGCAGGAAGTGAGATGAAGTCCTTAGGCAGGATTCCTACTGCCTTGTAATGAAGAACTGCCACGATAAACCCCAGCTCAGACCCAGCTCTGATGAGACCTGAGGTCTCTCCTGGGTCTGTGCTGAGCAGCTCCAAGGCACAGTGTCCTTGGCAAAGCCTCCCTGCAGCACTGCCCTGCTGCCAGCTGCTCAGGGCCAGCCTGGGGAGCACCTTCCCCCCTCACGTTCCCTTCTCCCGAAACCTTGTTTTTACAGCTACAGAGCGCCTCTTCGCAATGAAGAAAATGTGTGCAAGCAACTCGCCTGAAAATCACTGTTTGGGTGGGCGTTGAGTGAGAATTCCGAAGGAAGTGCTTGCTGCTGCTCGAGAGGGAGCTCACCAGCCCACTCTCCCTGACAGCAAGAGGAAAATGAGACACCAAATGTCAGCTGAAAACGTCTGGCACCACTATGCTGCAGCCTGAGCCTAAATTCCTCCTGCAGCCACTCCAAGTACAAACTAGAAGCTAGTTTTTCTACACAAACTGCACAAAAAATACCCTTCCCATATTTGCTGCTTCACCAAGGGGAAAAAAAAAAGAAATGGAACATGGTGAAATAAATTACATTCGCTTCTTTTCTCAGGCACAAAATAGGCCTGCTGAACACAGTAATTTATTAATTTCAAATGTCCCTATGCAAATCAGTTCCCTGGAATAAGACAAAATCCACTTTCCTTTTTAAAAATATTCTAGGGCTTTTTATGTTTGAGATGATGGCAAGATGTCCTAGTGCACTTTGAAAAAAAATATTGTGCTCTGTCTTTGCAGCAATGCATCGTAATTATTCAGCCTGCTGCCATAATTAATAATAGAAACCAATGAATTAAGACACTAATAATCCCCAGATGTTCAAATGGAGAACAAAATACTTCCAGCTTGTCAGCATATATATGGAGGCTATGCTATATATGTTAAAGCTGTTGCTGAACTTTGGAAATCAAGAAGCACTTTTATTTACAACATCTGTGAATATATCTTCCTTCTTTGAGAAAACTGATTGAAATCAAGCAACTTGTTAATCATTTTCCTGCATACATAACAAGACCGTTTGTCTACTCAAAACTAAACCAGGACTGTTTTTCTATTTTTTTTCACCCTTGTTTTTCCCAGTGTCTGTTGTCCCCTTGAATTCACAGATGCCTTACCCTAGAGATTGTGCAGGCCCCTAGAAGCCAAGGCTCCTGAGTGTAGAAGAAGGTTCTACCCCAAGTAGTTACTGCTACACAAGGTGCAGTACAACCCACAGCTGCAGAGATGCGAGTGCATGGCAGCAGCCACTGCTCACACATCTGAACGGGAATGCCCAGCAATGTTAGCTAAACTGGAGGAGGAAAAACACCACATGGGCTAATGTGTTGCTCCAAAGCAGCATTTTCTCCATGTCCAGCTGCTCACATTAGGCTCAGCTCCTCCCTGGGGTGATGGCTTCATTCAGGGAGGTAAGGCAGGCTGCTGCCTCACCTTGCCCGACCTCCTCTGCTTCCCCACCGCATTTCAGCCTCTCACCCTGACAGAGGCCACCCCTAAAGCAGCAGTCACTGCTCTTTGATGCTGCACTCCACACTTGATTCCAGGACATCCAGAGGATACAGAGCTGTCCCTGCAGCATCTCCACAGAGCTGCTCATCCCCGCGGGTCAGCTGCTTATCCCTGCTTCCCAGGCCAGCAGACTGGTGAGGTCCCCGGCTCCCTGTGTCACCTGTCAGCTGTCCCCAGGCCATCTCCCCACACTCCTGTGGATGAAGTGACACAAGGAGAGCTCTTTAAGGCAGATGCTGCAGGGCCAGTCTTGAGGGCTGCAATCATTGCTGGGTTGTGATTTAATGATTCGGGGCTGTAGTGTGGATTTATCAAAGCCCTGCGTAAAGGGGCCCTTACAGTTTGTGCTGCCTTCTTTTGTGTCAGGATTGAATAAATCTGTGTTAACCCCATTCTCAGAATAGATTAAACCCCTCTTTGTGCTAACTCAGCTACTCTTTGTTTTTGGCAAGCTGCTGACGTTCCTTTCACTCAGATTCTCCTGCCTAAGAGAGATGCCACCAGCCCTGTGGGAGCAGCATCCTTCCCCTTCAGAAACCAGCAGTGTAAAGAAATAAAGTCATAGTTTATCTCCTTCCATATGATCTCCTTAGGCAGCTCATGACAGAGCCCTTAGAGGATGAGTTAACCTTATTATTATTGTAATTCTGTGTTGAAAAAGAGTTAGTGTCAGTTTGGAGATTTGTGAGGTTCCCTCCAATTAGGCTGCGTGCCTGAAGGCGGAAGGGTGAGTGCTGGATCCATCACACGCAGCACCGCAGGAGCAGAGCGGGTGTCACCCTCTGTGAGAAATTCCTCCCAACAGCTGAGCCCAAGGCTTGTTTTCTCTCCCATCCACCTCTCCTCCAGCTACTCATTAGTGCTGGTGCTGGAGGGGGGAAAAAATGGATAGGAACAACCAGAACAGGGCTCCTCTCTGTGTCCTCCGCTCTGAAAAAGTACGCCTGAGAGTTTCAATTTACTGTTTAATACCATATTAAGCAGAGATGGAAATACCTCCCCAGTATGTGGATGTTAGCAGCAGAAGATGCTTCCCTACGCACCCAGATTGCGTCTCCTTCAGAGAAAGCAGGTGTGGATCTGCAGAGGATGGCTAGGAGGGACACTGCTGAGGAATACCTCTACGTCCAGCGCTGTCTTTAGGGGCACAGGAGACAGACCAGCATCCCCAGTGCACAGCCCCAGCAGCACACACACACACACAACATTCTCACCAACCAGCAGCTCTTCCCAGCCTAGCCTGGCAGTGACACAGCACTATTAGTAAACTTGGTTATGTGATGATTAAGGAACAAAACTCCTGGAACTTGACTGAGTGGTGTCCTGCTGTTTCCGCTTTGTGCGCTACTATGCAATTTCTCTATCAAAGCAGCCTGGCTAGTGCAGCACTCCAGAGCAGCTTATTTATATGTAGATGTGGCTATATGACATTTCTAAATGCCATACATTTGCATATGAAGGTTCCACTTTTTTTCCCCCCACTTCAAGTAAACAGAGTCTGCTGTGATTCCAAAGCAGTGCTTTCCCTCACTTGGAGCTGACTGAGAACCATCCTCCTCAAGCAGCTGAAAAAAACCCTGAAACACCTAATTTCCACAATTCAGCAACCTTGGCTATCAATAGTGTCTCTGGGTGGGTCTTGTGATTTATAGCTGTACCTTTGATACCAAACCTAGCCCAGAGAGCAAAACTGCAAGACCTTAAGATTTCATATGAAATGGCTACAGATAATCTGCAATACCAATCAATATTTGCAAATAGGCCTCGGACATATGATGGAAGCTTGTGGTCATCCTAAAAAAGCCTGTGGGTCACATTCATTACAGCTATGAAGATGGTATTGATTTTTGTCACTGATTTTCCACTTGAAAACAAGAGCAGGAGCATGTTGCAGGAGCCGCTGAGGAGCTTTGAAACTGCAAACCTAACACAAAACCACAACCTTATGTAACACCAGGAAAGCCAAGTGGACATTATATATTCAGCTTTCTTGTCAAAGAAGATAAGGCTGAAGCAGATGGTATGTGGGCAAAGTTTCAACCTGAATACATTGCCTTCTAAAAACCAACAGTGCTATGAAAACAGCCCGATTCTGTGGCATGAGGCCGACGAACACGTTACCTGCACATTGAAGAGCTGCCTGATGCCAGGCCTTGAGGTATGTGCTATGGAGGAGCTGGAAGAGCTTCCCATTGGCAACGTGTGCCTGGAAAAACACGGCTCTCAGCACTTCTCCTGTACCACCTTGCATGAGCGGTGTGACTTGTGCATAATGCACAGACTGAGCCTCGTGCACGCTGGAGCTGGGATGCACAGCCAGGGTGTGTGCTGAGGGAAGCGGTCCTTTGGCACCACCAGGGGCTGTGGGAGGGCTGGTGGGCAGGAGAGAGGACGGTGGTCACCAGACATCAGCTGTCCTCCTCTCCCACAGCTCAGCCCTGCTCCCAGGCCGAGCTCCCTGGTCCCTCTACATCCCCTTGGCTGGGAAACACCGAGGTGGAGATCAGCTGCTCCCGTGAGCCTGGGGCTCTGCCTGCTCTCAGAAGACCTGACAGGCGCTTCCTGACTGTGACAACAGGCACAACAACTCCCAGGAGTCACCCTCGCTGCGGTCTGAGCTTACGGAGTTTCATCCACCCGCCACCGCCTTTCTAGAGCACCTCATCCTGCACTGCCAACTGGTAGATAGCATCAACTATGACAAATGGGATGAGGTGCCAGAAAGCTGATAAATACTTTTGATATGGCTCTAAAAATAGTGAAGGGATATTTGTATCCTTCTGACAGTTTTTGAAAAGTAGATGGATATGCATGACCTAAGTTTTAAGACGGGTGTCAGGAATATTGATGTGTGGAAGGAGCGGGATCGTTTGGCTGGCGCTGCCCTGGGGGACAGTCGCATGACTGATGATGTCCCCATCTCCCAGCTGAGGGTGTGCTTGGAGGGGGCTTGAGCAGAAAAATGGGAGCCCATCCAGAACAAAAACAGGATTCATCTTGCCCACCTAGGACGTATCTTTTCCTTGATGGGAATGCTGAAATTGGAGAAATGGGGTGCAAGTCCTCTCAGGGCAGCGCTGCTGTGCCCTAAGTTATGTCCTTGCAATTCCTGCCACATTAACTCCTGTACCAGGTATGATTGAGCCTGGTGTGTTCCCAGGATCACACCTGCAAATTTCATCTGGCATTTCCAAACCCTCTCTGGAAATGTGGAAGTCAAATATGATTTCTTCCTTTCCCTTCCAAGCTCTACAACAATGTAGGACTCCAAAGGTCTCCAGTTCACACATCCAACCGCAGATGTCCTGAAGTTTTCCCTTCTTTGGCACCTACACAGGTGGGCTGCAGGAATTTAAATACTGGTGCAACTAACCACTCTTGCAGACTGTAAGGACTACACTGACAGAAATTGCTTTGAAGCAATTAAACTGTAGATTAACAAAGCATGCTTCCAAGTTTGTGTGGAGATGTACTTACAACCTGTATCCACCTGACCATGCTCAGAGAACAGGCACATCTTACATAACACAGAGCTGCATTCTCCTTCCATCCCTGCCCGTGGCTTTTACTGGCAGAAAGATCAGGCAGGCAATCAATGAAACAAAGCAGGAACTTCCTCTGGAGAAACTGCTGCACAGAAAAGCACACCCTAATCCAATTACCAGGCTGCCCCCTAATTTCCAATAAGAACTCCAGGTCTGAACGGATTGTTTTCCACAGAGAAGTGGTGTTTGAAAAGGTCTCTGACTTATATTTAGGTCTGCCAGCATGGTGTTATGAGACTTTACTTTCTGGTTTCACACAACTGAAAGCAAGTATGAATGGCAAAATTGTCAGAGGTTTGATGGAAGGCACAGATAAGAAAAGGTTACCCACAGGTACGTGACAGTGTGGACAAGTAGGTCAGGGGTGTCATTTTGGCTACAAGGCGTTTCCTTCAGTCCTTTTGACAATCTGAAGGTTTTACAGTCCTAGTTTTGCACTGCTTTTATATTCGGTTTTGATTACTAAAATCAGTCCTTTTTTTCTTTTTTTCCCTTTTCCCGTTTTTTTTTTTCAGGGCACATGTTAAGAAGATGCTGCCAAGCTGAAGTGTGACACCCATTTGGCTCCCTTCCCTCCTTTCTTTTTTTCCAAGGTAGCATCTGTGCTTGTAAAAACATGCTGCCTGAGAGGATTCATCCAGGAAACCAAAGAAAGAGCTGCAGAATTTGGGGGAAGTGTGTGTGAGAAAATAGGAGACTGAAATAAAAATACTTGACTCCTATATGTGGTATTTTTGTACACTTCCTGCATCACATGCCTGGCAAATCCCTTGTGAATATCCTGGTTATTTTAGTTGCCAGAGCATGACCCTGAATGGCCTGTGACTACTCAGAGATATGTCTGTTGTTGGCTAAAAGCATGGTTTCAGACATACTTTTCACTGCTTTTGTTCAGGCTATTCAGAAAAGTTTTGTTATGCTCAGAAACGTTTTATTGGCATGTTGCAAACCCATGATCACTCCTCCATACACATCAAACACTACACTTGCTGAGGGATGATTCCTGCGTGGTTTGATGCTATTTTTACTCACCCCTTTGCCCTGAGTCCTGCATTGTAAAACTGTGATGGCAATGGGTCCACACAGCCTACAACCTTGCTTTTTTGGATCAGCCCAGTTGTATTGTTAAAATCTTTTGTGGCTGCTCAGAGGGCTGGCTTTCAGCAGACTGCATGTCTGAAATTCCTACTTGGTAAACAGGAGCACACCAAGCAGTGTGCATCCTTTCCCATACCTGGAGCTGGAGAGATACCCTTACTATTCCAAACTTTAAGTGCAGGAGAAAATGGAAACAACAATATAAAATGTCACCGAAGCAAAACCTGCTACATTCCTTTACCTATTTTACCAAAGTTCCTGAAAGCCTGCAAGGCAGGGACAGAGCCAGGCTCATTTTGAAGCACAGACAGAAAAAGCACAGACAGAAAAGTCTATTAAGAACACTTTTTTTTTTTTTTTAATAAATGAATACCTGCATCTAGTATTTTTATACCTGTTATTATTGTCTTTCAGCAGTGCCACAGAAGTGAGCTGCAAAAATGGCATTTGTGAAAATGAAGGGTTTGGTATTTTAACTCCGTGCTCACTCCTAGAGCTAATATTGAAAGCAGGAGAAGCTGAATGGAAAAGAAAGGGCAATTCTGGGAAATGGAAAATTTACTAAGAATAAAAATGGACAAAAAAGCCATACAGAGAAATCTCAAAGCCATTAAACCCAATGGCCACTCTCCCACTACTTTCAGAAAGGCTGGAATTTTACCTACTGCCTCTTTAAATCTTATTGACTCTTATAACAGTATTTTAAACCAAACAGCTGACATCCTTCTGCCCAGCCAAGACCTTTTAAATCACTGAAATGCAGGATGGAAAAAAATCTGCAGTGCCAGATGTGTCTAAAAACAGTCACAGCTCTTGTTGAGGCAAGAGGAAAATGTTTAGCATTTATCATGCCTGACAAAACACTAATCGTTTACCAGTTTTGATATTATAGACTAATAACAAGCTTTTCCATGGCTGCTTCATTTGCAGAGAATGGAGACAGGCTACACTGATGTTACTTCATTTTAGAACAGTTCTTTTTATTTAATCCTTTCCTGTCCTAGCTGGATGGAAGTACACTTCCATTATTAAATGAAATTGTGCACTAAATACTCCAGGGAAGGGGTGTTTTTGATATATACCTGACACAGCTTTAAACCACAGATAAAATAAGAGGGAGATTAAAGCCATAGGGAGAGTTTTAATTTTTTTTACCCCCTGAAAAATATTTTGCCATTATGTAATGCTGTCTAAAATGGCTAAGGCTTGTGATAACAGCACTAGACAAAGCAGTGCATTTTGATTCAGTGCTGATAATATCCTGACATGCACTGCCACTGGTACTCTAATAGCACATTTTGTTTACAGCTGTTGTATTTCCAAGCAGAGAGTTTCACAGTCACTTAACGCTCATGGGTACATGGTAAAATGACAGCCCAAGTGTGTAAGAAGTCACCTTTCTAGGCAGGTAAATATTACTTTTCAAACCTAAATTATTAAGAGCACTTCTGCTTGCTCAGTGATACAGAGGCGCTCCTCAAACTGCCTGGGTTTATCCTGAGTGCAGAGGAATGTTTGGATAGAAGTATGGGAGAAGGCATAGCTTGTATTCAAACTGCTGCTTCTCCCTCTGAAATTGATACTTTCTCTAAACCATTTCCATTTTCCTCCAGAAATAAGTTTCTGTCACGTGTGGTTTCATACACTAAATGTTAATATGGAAAGAATAGTTATGTTGCCAGAAAAAGAAGTGCAGGGTGTGGCTTTTACCAGATGTGTTCAATGGGAAAGGTAAATTCACCTTTTACCAGGTGTGTTCAATGGGAAAGGTAAATTCACCTTTTACCAGGTGTGTTCAATGGAAAGGAGTCAAGTAAAACTGTTGTGGCAAAATATTTGTCTTTATCTAGACTGTCTTGTCTTATATCAAATAATTTCTTTACCCAAGTTAATTAAACCAGGCAAAATTTGTCACTTGCCTCCATCTAGTCTAATTCTGAAGGTCTACTAAAAATAAATACACCAGGTTCTTCTTTTCTTCCCCAGCTGTATTTCCTCTAATTCCACCTCCTGAATCTAGGTAAAGCCTTTGTTATCTAAAGGCTCAGGTTACCACTGCACATGTCTAAATGATCAAATTATCTTGTGTTTGTATTGCAATTTGACATGATGATACTCCTTCTACAAAAAAGGATTTTTCAGTCAGTTCTAAGTAGCAACTTTCCTTATGGTTACAACTTATTTATTACAACTGTCATATGCTTTCATCTCGTGGTATTTTGATATCTAACATTTCATAAAGAATGCCAAAACATCCCATGAAACAAAATTCTGAGGAAATTCAGTTCTATGAATATTTCAAAATAAATTTTTTTTTAACATTTCAGACTAGATCAAACACAAATATTTAAATGTTGATGTTTTCTGAAAACGGATATTCTAGCATCTCATTATAACTTTAACTCTCAAATCCTTGGGAAGGCTCTGTGATTCCTAACAGCAAATTCACAGAAACTAGGCCTAAAATAGAGCTGCTGGGCATACAAATACACTGTGCTACTCCTCAATATCTATAAACTAACTCAAATTAGTGTAGTGGCTGGCAAACAGCTGCTGTGCACCATTTTGAACAGTATCCTTCAAGCATGACTCTTGAGATGATCAAAGTGCCTGGAGCCCAGAGGAAGGATGGAACCAATGGTGAGGGAAATTCCTCCCCAAACCCAGAAAGCAGGATTAATTTCCCACCTTGTTCCTTGAGGAAGATTGATAGTCTTGTCTCAGATCCCCCCTTTTTTTTTTTTTCCTTTACTTTCTTTTCTTGTAGGGGAAGCAGGGGAGTTGAGAAAGGAAGGAACATGCTGTCAAGAGGGAAATGCTTTCAGGGTGTGAAAATGCCAAAGATGGTATCTACCACACTCCTGGCACGAGGATGAAGTGCTGGGGGTCACAGACTGGTACCTCAAGAGCAGCAGAGCTGCCACTGTGTGAAAGCCAGGCACCACAGCAGAGTCCCCCAGGAGGCACCTGGGCCACCACCCTGTGTCACCCCGAGTGTCAGACTGTTGGTCCTACAGATGAACTGGGCTGCACAGTCCTTCCAGACCCCAAAGGGAGAAGAACCTAAGCTTCCCTGTGACTTGTGGTGTGCAGTGGGTCTGGGGCTGTCTGCAGTAAGTTTCAGATCTGCGAAGCCGCTTCATGGCCCGCATTGTTTGATGGAGCTCATACAGAACTCTGCTATTTAATGCTGGTCTGTCTCAAAGGAGGGGCCCGAAAAATGACAAAGACGCAGTATTAACTAGGTGCTACAAAGTGATTCAGTCAGATACAAAAGGACCTTTTTGGATAACTGTAAATCCCTTCACAGTGGCGGAGGCTGCAGCCAGGAATTATGGTGTATATTCCATATATCCATGGCAGCCAAACACTGGCTGTAGATCATGTTGTTTCATTCCCATAAACCTCTGAAAACAAAGGTTAGGAAAAACAAATTTTGGGAGTAGCTGTAACTACAGCGTAAAAACTAGCATGACTGCAAACCATAAATGTAATTTTTTGAGGGTCCCTACCATTGCCATCAGAGGTCCTATTTAGGAAGTAGGTATCTGGTTAAAGACAACTTGAGAAATCAGGCACAATTCAGCTTGCGTTGAGATTTGGGGATCACATTTTTATGTGTAAGCAGGAAGGTTTATTTTCTGCAAGCTTTACCTTCTTTTCAGCTTACCCATTCTTCTGATCAGAACACAGATACTGAGCAGAGGACCAAAAGATCAGCAAGTACTGAAGGGTTCAGGTTTGCTTGTGAAGATGGGTTCCTGTGCTCCAAATAACACCAAACATATGCAACTCGAACGTTATGTGTTTATGGACTGGGACACAAATGGAAGAATCTGTGGAAATGCCTACATGAACTCAGGTCTGCTCATCTCTATTGCACATTGAATTTCTGTTTTTATCCCTAACCTTTAAGAGAACAAAATGTTACAGAAGGCTGCTAACATGATAGCATAAGGGGAAAACCAACAAGTAAGGCACACAGTCTTGGGCAAGCAGAAGTGTTTGGAGCAAGCTTCATAAATTTCTCACAGTTCTGATGGAAACCCCACATGAAAAAATATACTTGGATTACAACCTTCATCCTCACCCCACATCTTAAGGAAGCTTTGCAGCTGAATTCCTTTCCAGGAGTTAAATGCTTTGGGGATGCTGACAAGAGTAAAACAGCCTGGTCTGGTTTTGTATATTTTTAGGCTGCCCATGCCTATAGTGGTGTTACAAGCTGGAACTTGTTTTTCCTGTTTGTTTCCTACAGATCAAATTCTTAGTCTGGATTTACTGAATTTTCAGGCTCCCAAGCTTTAATGCAAATCAGATAGCTTTCTTTATAATGTTCACTCACAACAGTACTGAATTTGTTTATTATGGGAAGAAAGCACAAACAAATTCTGCAACTTTTGATTCACACTCATTAGTGACTGAATTAAGGGCTAAGCTTTAGAGGCACACATGGAAATGTTCTTCCTCCTTGAGCTACATCAGTCTAGGTAAAGAGATGTCTAGCAGTTCACCTGAGACCTAATTTAAGTTTTAATGCTAACAATTACAGGTTCCATGAGCATGACTCTGGGAAATGGTAAGTAATGAAGATGCACAATTTATCTCATTATAAAGCAACTCCCCCCACCCCAGAATTAAAAAAATAAACAAGTCACATTTTACCAAGTTTAGCACATGCAATTCAAAGTTAGAGGAGAACTCCCATATAAAGTGAAGCATTCTCTTGAGGCTGGCAGATTAAATGAGCAATATTTCTCTCTCCCTCTTGCTTGTTTTTAAAATCTCCATGAGCCTGTTTTTATTTTGTATGCTCCTCAGGAAGGGACTGTTAGGAGTAAGTGCTTTTAAATCACATGGCACAATGCTCTGGAGTGCTGCAGCTTCCTTCCTGGCAGGGGGCTTGTTTGTGAAGCTATTATGTGACCCCTACGACAGTGTGTCTGTCTCCCATTCCAAAAAAATTATGTAGATTTCAGCAAGATAGAGCCAGGCAGAATCTGAAGGTAAATTTGAGAGGCTTCTACATAAGAAAAGCACTTGGGGTAGCCTGTGCTGCAGTGCCCATGGCAAGACAATTGCATTATTGCCCCAGCCTTTCCTGTTTAGAAATAAAACATTCAGTCTTCCTTACGACTCAGGAAAATGCTGGGGTGGGACTTTGCACACTCCACCTTTTACAGTCCTGGAGTTAAATCACACAAGAAGTAGCTGCAGGTTTTAATTTCAAAAACACCCAGGACAAGCAGAGGTCTGGGGGGCCAAGAGGGTCACTGGGACTGACTCTGTTGTCTACTCAGACTTGAGTCCAGAAGTAGCTGGCATTAGATTTATGGACCTAACAGCTGGTATCTATCAGTGCCTTTTAGATTTTCCTCTGGATATCAACAACTCTGGAGGAGCTGTACCACAACAGAAGGGCTGGAGACCACCAGGCTACCAGAACACAGAGATTCTCTTTCACAAGAATCCAGACTGGGGTTTTTTCCTGTGTTTTGCAGAGCTCATCAACCACCTTTTGAGGACTTCCACTGTGCATAAAACTTAATTTCTTATAATTTAATAAAAAAACTTATAATTTCATAAAACCTTGCAAACAAATGCAAATAGCAATTTGTAAATGCAAATAGCAATTCAAGCAACATTTAAAAGCTACCTGTTTTAAAAAAAAAGTATCAGTTGTACCATTCTTGTTATTCCACAGGTTGGAGTGTGTGTGCCTGTGTGTGTGTGTGTGAGCGCAGGTGGAGGCCGCAGCTAGACAGCATTCATGCTGCCACACGGCTGTCAAAATATTAAAATACATTTTTTTTTCAATTTTTAAGTGATTTGATGGAATAGCAGGAAGGCTTTCTATATAATCTATTTATTTAGTGTGACAACCTCTGACTCTGAGGAATCAAAAGCCAAGCAAATCTGCATATGCAAGGATGTAATTTCCCTCACATTTTTACAAAGCTGCAGATGAGAAATAGTTTCTCTCTAGCTGTGATGGTTGCACAGTGTTCAGCTTTGTGTCTCACTTGCTAATTCCATTAAGAAAGGAATGCCTGGTTCACAAAGGCAGAGCAAAAATGCACCATAGTTTATATCCCATAGCTAAGCTCTGGGGCTTTATTATTCTTCAGCAGTTCAGCAAATGGCTGACATAGTAGTAGACACAAAATTTAATTTAAACGAACAATGTCAAGTGGTTTAGACTCTGAACTTAACCTACTTTGAAAATGTTATGATCTGGAGATGGAATCTAGTCTGAAGTTCATATTTTAGTCCAGGGGCGGGGAAAAAAAAATAAAAAGTAGTCACTACAGAAATTCAGCACTGCTGTTCTGATTCCTGGCTACTCTCCAGGCCTGTTACAGACAACGGAGATGGCTGTGAGTGAATTGTATTTACTCTGGACTCCAAAACTCTTGGACTTTTGAAGGGACTCATTGAAGAGTCCGAGAGTCTTCTTTATCCTTGTAATGTGTGATGGCTCTCATGGCCTTCATCCCACAGCCGTGGCCCAGCCAAGGGAAGATGATGTGTTGACACAGATGGATTTTGCCCTTTTTGGTGGAGCTCTGAGTTTGCTTGGGCAACACAGCCATCTGCTGGAATACTCGCCCGAGCACCCCCGGGAGTGCCAGGACGGCCCCGGTGCCAGGAAGCGCTCGGAAAAAGATCCAAGACTGTCATGCAGGTTTGAAATCCCATGGGAAGCCAGGAGGGTGAGCAGGGAACAGAGCAGCCACGAGCAGACGTGCAGCATTTTGTGCTCGTTATCGGTTCTGGGCACAGCAACAGCGCTGGCACGATGGGCCAAGGCACTGCCTGCAGGAGAGCCACAGGACTCCCCAGGAAGGCACCACCTGAGGCTGCTGCCAAGGGAGAGTTTACTGTCCCCCAGGAACCCAAAAATACAGCTCAAACGGACCACATTTTTCACCAGAGGAGACTATTTGGGCTGAAAATGCCTCCTCCTCCCTTCCATCAGCTTCTCCGCGCTGCTGGCATTCAGCTGCTGAGACTTGATCTAATCAATGCTCATATGGGGAGGTTTGTCTGGCCTGGAAGATGATATTATTGAATAGGTCTATCAAATTTGTCAGTGTCTTCGCTGACAATTTTCATGAATATATAACATCGAAATACGGCACATCCATACTGACTTCTTCCTTATGGTGTTCAAAGTGGCTTGGAAAAAACCCTCTGTAATTTGATAATGAGAAAGGATAAAGTCATTAGGAGGATAATTGCTAATATCCAGATCTTAAGAAGAGAATATAAATATTGAAGAATACAAATAAATAGACAAATGGATTAACAAGATGAGAACTCCTTGATTGCCTGGACTCTGAATTCCAAAATGCCACCAAAATAGCCTTAGTTATGCATATAATGGAGAAATTCAAGAAAACATCCATCACAGGACCTTCAGCTCAGACACTACATTCTAAAACATACATTACACTTAAAATGCTTCAAAATGCTGTTTCATGGAAATTGCAAGATAAAGTGTATTTCTATTGGATTTGGGGGAAAAAATCACACCCATTCATTTATTCAGTAAAACCAAATTTCACTGCACAAACTTGATCAAGGTCAATGATCCGCCATTTGTTGAGGAGAGTGAAAATCTTCCCAAGTCTGATAAATACCTTGGGGTTTCAGAGAAAGGGAAGGCCAGAACTGCACAGAGGCCACACAAATGGACAGGAGTACAGACACAGAGTTGACACGTATGGCACAGGCAAGGGGGGAATGGTGACCCTGGAGGGGCAGGACAGGGTCAGAGAAGGGCGTACTGCAGCTCACTCCTAGGTTTGCAAAAGGGGGTACTGCTTTTTGGGTGCCTCTGATATTGGTCAGACATTTGGAGAGCTGGCACAGGTCTTGCCTGTGTAAAGCAAGAGCCCTTAAAAACTGAGGGGATGCAGAAGTTTACTCCCCAAAGGAACGAGCGCCCTCGGCTTTGCAAGCCAAAAGATTTGTGCATTATTGGTGAGCATCAGCGGGCTGGCGAGAACAGGAGGGAGCGAAGACACTGATTGAACAGAAGGTTTGAATAGTTTGATATGGAAAAACTCAGCTGGGTGTTGGGACTTGTGGCTGCTTGCAGAGTTGCTGCCTTCCCGGGCCCCCACGGTCGTGTGGGGGTGGTTATGGAAAATCCCACACTGCTCAGCCACCACAGACAGTCCCTGCAAACAGTGTTTGGCTGCTTTAGCATAATTGACAACATCAATTATGCCCACTGCCATACTCTCTCCTGGGAAAGTCTGTCCATACAAGCCAATGTTTTTAAAAACGTGTGGTGTTCACCGTCTCGGTGATTTCTAGTGCCACTAAATGGGAGAGAACAAAGGTATTCTGTGGAAAGCCACAGGCTAGGGGAAATTACTTCAGAGGCTGAGGAACTGTTGCTTTTTCACACAAAGCTTCCCAAGGTTAGGGCAGCATTTCCTGCCTGAGGAGGTATGAAGGTGGGAAAAAAGCAGCACATACCACATTCTTATCACAGCCATCACCATCAAATGTTTCTGCAGCTGAAAGAACAAGAGGACAGCACAGGGCTTCCTGTCTGGCAAACACTGATGCATGAATGTTCACTGAGCCTCAGTTTCATACTGCTGCCTTCCTTTTCCCTGATTATTTCTGGAAGGCTGGAGCTGTTGCAGCTTTTTGATACAGCAGTCCCATTCCCCTAAGGTCACCTGACAGGGTTATGCCCCAGACATTTGGGGACACTGGAGGCGTGTGGATTGCATAAACTAGCAATTTTCACCCTACATGCTGTTACTGTATGTAAAAATGAAGAATTTAAGCCAGAGTAATAGGTGCACACAAAAAAGATGTCAGCTGGCACAGGAGACTGTGGCTGAGGGTAAACCCATGGATAGAATCTGAGACCTGCCCAGGGAACCACCCTTGAGAAGCCCACTGGGGCCTGAGCCACAACAGGAGCCCCAAGAAGGGGCTTCCTAAGGTGCAACAATGGTGCCTGCCCGTGCCAGGGGTACCCTCTGGGCTTCACTGCTGATTCAGGATGCCTCCATCACCCCCATGGCTGTAGGGGAGGGAGGTGACCTGTGTCCTTTCCACAGATCTTTGTCATCTTCCACCCAAGCCATGCAGCTCGGGCAAACCCAGAGATGCACACCTACTCTCTCCAAACACTTCAAAACCACAGAAACATCACAGAACTGAAGCAATGAGTGCATCACCTGACTCATTTTCACTTCCCAGAGGCTTTCAGTGTGAGCCGTGAACATTTCCATGCATGTGCGCGTGCACACGCACGTTCGATTTCTAAATCAATCCTCCCAGGCAAAGGGTGTAAAAAATGTCTCCCAAACCTCACTAGTATTTACATGTTTTTAATTTCAAGTACCATATAGGGCTATTCAGCCTTTATATTTTACTGTAGCTTCTAAATAAATTAAACCCATTTATCACTTAAACCCCCCCACATTTTAAGAACCTTATTAACTTCATAGTTAAATGCCGACAGGTGATATCCATTATGGCAGCGTTTCATGGTATCCCAGCAGTGCTATAAGCTGGATTTTCACTTCCTTAAACCTGTATATCATGACAAAGATATGCATAATCTAGTGGACTGATTCTATAATTTTCAATAACGTCTGCTAATTCTGGCAAATAATTTACAGTACTTATTTCCTCTGTCAGAACAGGTGTTTTATGGCTAGAGTAGCTGTAGGTTGACAAAAATAGAAGCAGCCCATTTATTAAGAAGAGAGTTTGTAGCAAAGGACAGAGTAATGGGAAGACAGTGTTTTCTTAAAGCAAAACTAGGAAAACCGTACTAGAAGATGAGGACACTTCACCTCAGCAAATGAAGGAGAAAAAGAGACTTACACAGATCCTGTGAACTGCGATTCTCACAGAATAGGAACCGTACCTGCATAATCTGTCCTTGCATAATGCCCATCTTCTGATTTTGTAGTTGTTGTGGTATTGTCTGTGTGAAAAGAAACGTGTTGAGTTGCCTGGGGAGCCTGGACTCGATACAGCCCGTGCCCCAGCCACAGTGCCCAGGCAGAGCTAACTTCACTTGCACACACATCATCTCTGCTGGCTGCAAGGCCCTCCTCGGCCTGCCAGGTGAAAGCAGCAGGATCTTTTCTCTAACAATATGTGATAACAGATTGCAGCTGGGATAAATATATCAGTCTGGAGCAGGAGTTGTCATTTCTGCTCTACTTGAAGTAATTGGGGAGTTTTAATAGGTACCCTGAAATGAACTGCCACTTAGGGTGGTTAACTTCAAAGAGATAGGAGTAAACTGGAATATGTTTAATACACCTGTATACTGTGGCCTTGTAAGTAGATGTACTGAGGATTTATGGGTCAGATGCTAAGGAAAAAAGCCATTGAGAGTCTGAGCCTCTCTAGACACTTTATTTACAGGAGCTATTGAAAGGCAAATTCTCTTCATTTTTATTTTAGAGAAAAACAGGGTTTTTAAAGTCAGCTCAAGGGTTTCAGGTGATGTAGTAGCCCAGGAGGTAGGCACAGAGAAGCACTGTATTTATGGAGAAACAGAGAGAGCCTCGAGCCACGATTGGAAAACTTCCTTCCAGGCAACTTGGGCATAATGGGGCACAGCAAGGGTCACCTGAAGAACCAGCCCAAGCACCGTGCTTGGGAGTACCTTTTTGGAGAATCTCCCAAGACTGCCTCATGCTGCTCCAGCTAAGGAAGCACCAGAGGATCTATCCTGGCTGGCAAATGTACCTGAGGGGCATTCCCACTGTCCTGCTCCAAGTGCTGCCTGGCAGGCAGAGCTCTGGGCAGGAGACTGGTGACTGATGCAGACGCCAGTGCAGGGCTGGGCTGTCCCCTGCTGCTGCCACGGGCAGGGTTAGGAGTGCTGCCTCCCTCACACCTCGCTGTGTCTGCCTCTCACCACAGCCTGTGCAGTATAAACTGCAGCAGTCTAATGGAAATGGAACAATTCCCAAATAAGAAGCCAGCCCTGGTTCTTTTTCTTTTTTTTTTTTTTCTTTTTCTCCCAGAACAAAAATTGAAAACATTCTTTGAAATGAGTTTTGTTATGAGACTTACCTTGACATCGACCCAAAGACATGACTTCAATTTTCTCCTGTTTCTGGCATGATGCCTCTTTGATTTGACATGCATTATCATAAGATTTCCCATCGGAAGCACAAAGAGGATTGAAGTTGGTTTGAGAACAGTCAATGTTGCACACACACCTGAAAAGATACAGAAAGAGAAAAAAGAAGAGGCTAATATGAGAAACTTTTTTCAAGACATCATAAATACATCTCAGAAATACAAGTGTTTATATTATCCTGACTGTACAATGCAAATCAACATAATGGAAGTGGAAAGTTCTGTCAAGAGGTCATTTGTATTTCTCGATGGAAATGAGATGCAGGGAGAGAGAAGCAGCATATAAAAGCAAGCAAAAAGAAAGATAAAAGAAGTGTATTTTATGTGGAAAACTGTACCACAGCATTACCACTTGTAATCTCCTGTAAACCGAAGAGATATTCAGATAAATAAAGCAAGCTGCTGAGCCCTCCTGCAAACTAAAGGAGACACAAAATTCTCCTCTATTCAGGTACTGCCCATTGTATGTAATACCATATAAATGTGGGTTTATATAAATTTATGATTTAATTCTGAAAATAATTACAGCACCTAGAGGCACTCTGATTAACAAGAACAGTAAGAGAAGATGTGATACTGAAGCCTCACTTCACCCCACTGGGATAAAACCACCTGCCATGACTGAGAGCAGGGATGAGACCATACTCTGTGCCTTGGGCTGGTGGGATGTCCCCAGCTCTTGGACACAGAGAAGCTGCTCACTATTAAAAGCAGGAGAATGCTGTTTTAGGGAAGACTTTGTACACGCTTTCTGAAGCACTTGGATAAGTCACCAAGCAAAAAGCCTTACCCAGGTGTCACCCAGGAAGGTCCCCTGACCTGGTGTTGTGCTCTGTGCGGGGTGAAGGCTCCCATGTCCAAGAGCACAGTGTGGGCAAATGCTGGTAGGGCAGTGGTGGCCCCATCCTCAGATTGCTTAGGGCCATCTCCAGAGACTCCAGAACTCAGCTTGTGAGCTCCTGGGCTGCCCTGTGATGTGAACCAGAGCATGGGGAAGTATTCACTTCCAAAGTCTGCTCTGGATTTGAGCTAACGCACTAACGTGGACACATCCTGATCCCAGCAAGCCTTGCCATTGCTTCTAAGATGGAGAAACCTAATTATTTCCATCGACAGCAGGCTGCAGACTCTTTTCTTTAGGTTTCTCCTATTTCATTATCATTAGCAACATCAGACACCCTTGGGCATCGGCAGGGGAAAGGCACGCTAATCTTCTGTCCCCCAACTGTGCCGTGTAACAGACAGCTCAGCCTCAGCAAACCCAACGTGATCTTGCTTGGGGACAAAGCCAGAGGTCTAACCTGGCAGCTGCTCCAGCTCTTCTGAGCATGTAATTGTGCCCATGCTGCTATCTAAACTCTTCCTGGCTCCTTCTGACATTAAGGCAGAGTAATGCGATTGATGCTCCATCTCCAGCCCACTGGTAGTGCTGAGCCTCGCAGCGCCAGCTCCGCAGCTCTCCCTTCGGAAAGCTAAGTAATGGAAATGCCAGGCCTCCAGCCTCGCTGTTTGATTTAAGGAAGTGTTTAAAAGTCAGTCCACCTCCCATTTGCAGCAGACATCTGGACACCTTTGACTACTGGAGGTGTAGAGGGATATACACAAAACTTTGGTGGAAAGAGGAAGAAGGAAATTAGAGTGTGTGGGGCAGATCTCTCCATGACCCCATTTGGCTTCTGGCTTCCAGGAATGTGCCCAGGGTGATGGAAAACAGTGGAACCAGTAGTTGTCTTCTTTTAGAGTTTGTTTTTTTTTTACCCTGGGTAGGTCTATCTACCCCAAATGTTCACGAAATACAGAAAACTTCAGTTCAAAAAGAGGCCAGTGGTGAAAAGCTGTGGTTATAAATTAAATTACATGATTTCATAACTCGAAGAAAAGCATCTAGCTCTCTGTGTGTAGCAATTTCCCCACACTGATAAACATACAGAATATAAGAAAAAAATTCCAGTGCATTTCCCAAGAATCTCCTTATCAGCAGAATAAGAATGTTCTGCTCCACTGAAATATTAACCATCATCATTTCTTCCTGCAGCCATTTCCAGCTTCCCACCTTAGTCAAACTCACTTCATTAGGAAACATTTACTGCTCAAGTAATAGCAATTCTTTCCACGTAGCTCCACCATTTGCATTTCAGATGGGACACAATCAGCCATATGCTCCTTTTTTTTTGGTAATAAACCAGCTAAGAAACAGCTTCACTTCTCTACATTTTGCTACAGAAAAATGAGTGAAGGTTAATATATATTATGTTTCAAGTCAAGAGAAAATTAAGCCAACGGGAAAATTACAACAAAGGGGTGCTCTTTAGGGGAAACCTCTGCAACTTTGGATGCAATTTCAGAAATACCTAGGGGATGCAGGAACCTATGCTCAGACACTTTAGAGACATATTTTTAAAGGTGTTTAAATGCTTAAAGATGCATGCAACCGCTTTGTGTGGGATTTTTGGCATCTCAGAGACCTATCTCCCGCTGATTTCAAAGACCGCTTCAGAGCCCACTGGGCATTTATTTACATCTTCTGATACCTTCCAAAACAGAAAGACCCAAAATTACTTTCCTGACCTCTTCCAGCAAAACTGAGAAGAGAACCAAGGTTTTTCTGTACCCCATTCTAAAATTTCCACCATGACACCAGCCTTTCTTTCCAAGCAAACCTCAGCAGCAGCTGCAGGAAGAGGAAGCGCCACGGGAGCACCACGAATGACACGCTGCTTGTTCCGGGGGCAGATCACTCTTGTGCCAGGGAGAGCAGAAAGGGACACCCCCAGGATGACACCATGTGCTCCAAAGCCTTATAGGATCTCCTGTGTGAAGCCTGATTTTCAAGGCCAGCTAGAGGGATGCTGAAAAAAACACCAAACTTGTCACCCCGACCTCCCTGCTGCAAGGATCTGTGCATCATCCACCCCCTGCACAGTTTTCAGCAGACAACTTCTAGCTTGCATCCACAGTTTATTACTGCTTTTTTGCACTTTTATACTCAAATCCTACTTTAAGGCTGCACAATTAAGTCGACATCAAATATATGTCAGGAAGTGCGAAAGGTAGGATTGCATCAGGAAGATTAATGCTCCTGTGTTGCTGACTCTTTAATTTATAGTGCTCCTCTTATCAGGGAAAATGACGGTATTCCAACACATTTTTTTCAAACTGGAGGAAGCAACACTCTGCCATTTGGACCCTGCTGCCAACTTCCAGAAGGTTAAATTACAGGGAAAGAGGTGAGGCATGTACTCCAAACGTGTGTGTCCAGGCAATACCTCAGACTTAAGTGGGACCCACCAGTGAGGCAATAAATACACCATGAACAGCACTTAATGCATTTCATTGAATGAAAACCTGCAAAGGTGCCTTCACTTCTTGCAGCATTATCAAATGCAAGAGTGGGACTCTCTTGTGTTAAACAAGAACCAAACTGTGACATCCCTGCTTGGCTCAGGGGGTGTATGTTAGGTGAGCGTACCAATGGTGTTATTTTCTGGGCACACAGAGTACCTCCAGCTGTTGTGGGACACAGAAGCCCCATAACCTGAAGAGAGCCTCCCCCTAACACCTGTCATGCACAGGGCTGGCAGCACCCATCCCACTGCCAGGGATGTGCCCCATGGGCTGGCTGTCTGCCCGCAGCTTCCCACTCCCTGAGGCACCCCAGTATGCCTTCAGTTTTAAGTAATTTGATCATCTGAGCATGTTATCATCCTGCCTATGACTTCTGGTTATAGTTCTATCCATAAATCCATTTGCTTTCTGCGTTCCTAAGTGTAGCACTGAAGAAAGCCTGGCAATAGAAAGGCTGACTGAGCATTCCTGGGGCTCAAGACACCGTGGGAAGGTCAGTGAGGTCTCCTAAGGGGTCACAGAATGAAACTGTACCCAAGAGCATACACAGAATACCTGTGTAAGATTTCACCATGCCTTCTGCAGTCAGAAAGGCAGCTTTAAAAGCCTCTGTGAGGAAGGAGAGCCTCCAAGATGTCAGCAGATACCCTGCAGCTCCTCTGAGAAAGGAAGAAATGCTGTTCCACAGGACCTTTTCATCTTCAAGTAATGAAGGGCTCATATGTTAATTGATTAAAATTTGGGCTGCCACCATAAACAATCATTAAGCAAGGCTCATTTTCTTATGTCTTCCAGGTCATTGTGACAGTCTCCAATGAGTTCCCATTCTTTTATACGCTTTATTTTATTCCATTTCATTTTGCATGATGATAATCACAGAGGAGCTGAACATCCAGCAGTCTGTGTGGTTACTTTGGTGATCGTGGAAGCAGAAAACACCAAAGCAAACTGAAAAGACTGTTGAAGGGGCAAGCCTGGGCACCTCCTGAGGGGATTTTGGGCTAACTCCCCATGGTGGATCTTGCAACAAGGATGTTGCTGGACCCTGTCGTGAGAATGTCACACCCAGGATGAACCAGAAAGTGTCTGCAGGCAGAGGTAAGATGCAGGAGAGGCCCAGGAGGATGCCTGGGGGAGAGCTGGCAGAGCTGAGCTTAGCCTGAGGCAGGTGAGACGCTGACAGGCACCTCCCTGTGCCTCACTGCCGACTTGTGGGGCGTGTGTTGCTGCACTCTGCTCTGCGAGCTCTGGGAGCTTCTGTCAAGGCAGGAACTGCAAAGAGGGTGCTCAGCAGCACAAGGGAACCCATGGGCATTTTGGGATTTCACCTGTTTATCCTGCTTCTTCCCTCCCCAGGGGAATGAGAGAAGAGCACAAAGAACTCCTTTCCAGCCTGGATCCTGATCATGAAGAAATGCTGCCCAGCCCTCAGTCTGGTCTATGTGCCAGCAGTGATGGTGATGTGCTGCACCAGGCTGCTTGGCCAAGCTGGAAAAGCCAGCTTGGCTTTCTGCTGAATCAGTCTCCACAAAAAATTAATGGGGTCAGTAAACCAGGCATGTGTGAGTGCACAATCTCCAAACACCCCATGTTTCTGCAAATAACATATGGTATTATTTTCTGGGCACAGAGAGTACCTTTGCCTGCAGAGAGCAAGCTACTGAAGAGAGGATTCATGGCTATGAAGGACTGTCCTGGAAGGAGGAACTGCATTTTAAGGAGGAGTCTCAATGAAATGAGAGAATGGTTCATTGCCCATGAAGGGTAGGAGAATCCTATAATTCTATTTCCTTAGTTCATGAATAGAATGTAATCATTAGTGACACAGCAATGACAAAAAGAAAGGCACTCCATGCTTTATCTTTACTCCTAAGACAACTATTTAGTCTTTGTTTCCAGCAATGTATTACTGAAAAATGATTTTATAAAAATTACTATGCAATATCTGCATGTAGCATGAGGAAGGTTTCCTATGTAGCTCTGATGGGAAGCAAGGAGGATAAATGAGACAGTGCTTCCAGAAGAGTGGTTTCACTGGGAACAGATGCAGGCACATTTCTGTCAGAGTGAGATGGCAATGGCAGTTCTTCCTCATTCAGCATCTTTTAATTAGCCCTCTGCTGTTTGGAAACCTGAGAGCATTGTTGGTACTACCTCTGTTTATTAAAGATTCATATTCAGACTTTGCTGGCCGTGGGTCATTTGCTTTTTGGAACCAGAGCAACAGAAAATTGTGCCTGAGATATCTGAAAGAGAAGTACTTAATGAAATGACTAACGTCTTCAGCCAAGTGTCTAGTTGATTACAGGGTCCAAACAGCAGAACAGCAATAAATCTGCCACAAAGAGAATTGTCAGTCAAGAAAAAAGGCATAAAACCAAAGAGACAGGGAGGCAAGAGCTAAAAATGTGAAAATGCAAATCTAGTGTTATTTTTACTAGTCAGAGCTCTGATATTTGAGCGCATATGCTAATTTGGTCAAGTGTGAGATCCCACCATGTCTCAAAGAGCACTACTTTACAGGGAAGGTGAAGTTCCACTCTGCAATAATTTTAAATGTTGTATATTTTCTCCAAGGAAAAAAAAAAAAAAAAAAAAAGCAGTGAAAACCCCTGAAAACCACTACAACATTTTTCAGCATAAAGAAGCCCAAAGCCTTTCCTTTGCCATGAAACAGTATAAACAGTATATAAATAAAAACATAGTTGTTGTACATTTATGATGTTTCCACCAGAGATATTTCTTATCTTCCTCTGCTCTGAGTAGAAAATGGTGATCAGAAACTCAAATTTCTGGATGTCAGCACAGACTTCTCCAAGCCCCCTGCCCCTGTGAGCAGGACATTAAATGCCCATTTAAAGCAAATCTGGCAGTATATGCCTGCATAAAGAGCCTGGCAATCAGTCCCAAATGCCTTCTCTATCATTTGGATTCCTGCAAGGTTTTTCTTTCTGGTACACAGGGCATCTTTGTTGACATTACCAGCAGGCAAGCTGAAATGAAGCCAGGCTTAACATCACGCCTCGACACTGGAACAGGCATTGTAGCACGGTTCAGCCGCGTGTCGGGAGGCTGGTGGGAGCCCTCATTTACCCAGGCAGCTTTGGGGGCGTTCAGTGCCTCAACACAACATCAACAACATCATGCAGAGACATTTGAACGAGCTCTGGGCAGGGGCTGGGCAAGGTGAACCTCAGGTAGCTTGCTCAGAGCAGCCTTGTTCAGACACACAGCCGGTGACAGCCCTTCACTGGGGGGCAGTGACAGGTCACCTCTGTACCCACCTCGGCACAGCACCCACCCACAAAGCCAGCTGCACGCACAGGCAGCAAAACTGGAGTGCTGCAGGTGGCTTGGACACACCTCTGTTTTGATGTGAGCGTCAAAAGGACCACACAAATCCGAGCCTCTGCCCCTCAGCCCACCTCCAAGCACCACTGAGCTTCACAGTGATTTACAGCCCCACAGCAGCACTGCTGCTGCACCCCTTGAACAGAGAGGCAAGGTGCTGACACGCTCGGTGCAGAGCCTCCAGGGACTTCTGGCAGCCTGGCCAAACTCAGGTACCCACAGTGGTCTCTGCAGCACAGCCCATGAGGACGGCACCCAGAACTGCCTGGCATCATTGCCTGGTTTGGCATGCACTGAACATCATATATATGCTGACATACATATATAGAAAACATACTCAGAATGCACGCTGGCACACAGTGTTTTACACTTTCTATGAATCATACCCTACAACCTGTCTGTGCTTGCAGGAGACTGAAATCCTATCACTGCACTCTTAAGAACATCATTAAGAGGCTTAAAGAATAGAGATTCTGCGTGTCTCCTTCAAAACAAATTTTGCTGTAATTTTTGAGGTTGATGCAAAACTTTAGCTGCAGTGCCGAACAATAAACAATACATATTTTATAATGGCAGCATAAAAATAGCACGCAATATTTCTTTCCTGGGCCTGCTAGTGCTTCTCTTCTGTTTTAAGATCACAAGAGAAGAAAAGCATGGCTTATTTTGTGTGCCTTCCATTCAATGTTTGTTATTTATTTATCTAATTTATTTTTCCTTTTTGTTCTTTGCAGCCCTGCCTCTGCACTAAGGGCTTTAGCATGCCTACTTTGCATGGTGGCTTCCCTGGGATATTTTACCTATTTCAACTGTTCAAATGTTTATCTTCACCAGGACTAAAAGGAGAAAAGCTTGATTCCCTCAGGGTGATGCAATGTTTCTGCATGGCATTTCAATAGCATCCTGTTATTCAAACAATTAGAAATCACAGAGACCATGCACAGAATTATCAGCATACTGCATGGAGATTTTTATTATTATGTAGTGCCTAATGAAAATGATTTGAAGGACCCCAAAGCATCATAACAGAAGGAAGCGCTGAATAATCAGGTGATTTTTTTTTTTTTTTACTACAAGGGCCCAAAATATTGTTTACTGGACATATGTCAAGCTAAAATTCACTAAAGTGGTGAATATATTTACTGATGGCCTTCCTTGCATACCAAATGGAACACACTCTGGGAATGTAGCTGGAGACAGAGGCAGGAGCTCGGGCTACAGCTGCCACACTGCTGCTGCTGCACAGCAGGGATGGACTGGCAGTGCTTTAAAGTACACATGGGCTTTTCAGAGCATGCTTTGCATGGCAGCTCATGAAGGATGTTCCAAAACCATGGGCTGCTCCTGGAGACACCTTGCTGTGCAGCTGTGAGCAGAGCTCAGTGAGGAGCTGGTCTCATGCTCCTCCAGTTTTCAAGAAGTCATCCTGGAGGCTGCAGCTCATAAAAAAAATCTTTAATCTGCAGTGCAAGACACTGCAACTTGAGTCCTAATTCCCCTTTCATTTTTGACCTGTAACTTTTTGCACTAAATTTTTGACAAAAAACATTACAATCTTCACCTTTGCCTCCTTTTTACAATTCACAGGACCAATTATAGTATGACCTTCACCTGGCTTCCCAATGCCTCTGGTGCCCTCAACAGTACATTGAATTGTGTGCTAACAACTTTAGGGCAAAATAAATGTCTCTCTTTTATTTTTTTTTTAATTTTTTTTTTTGTCCTTCTAAATATCATTCTTATTTAAAAGATACTAAGTTGTGTAAAGCGGTTTTTGCTACCTAGGATGCTTTAAAGCCAAACAGGGAATCACAAGGCTGATGACTAGGTTTGAAGAGTCATGGAAAAGCCCTCATGCTAGCTGTGTGACCAGGGAGGAAAATTCCAGTTCTGTGCACAGGCCAATTCAAGTGTCTGGAGGTGCCTAATGGGTAAAGTTTGTTTAGAACTCATAGAATAAAATAAATGCCTTTCTATGGTTTGCCTACCCCTGGTGTCCTTCACGTCCCTGTGGTCTGTGCTAAAACAAAGCTTTGCAGACTGTTTCTGTCTCTGTAAACATTTGAGGCTGTCCTTCGTGAACGGTTTATTGCTGTGTGCCTCACACTGCTGATACTGTTCACTCAAGCCAGCAGAATAATGAAAATTGCTTCCACAAATCCCACAGTTTCACCCTGGACTGAACAACCAGTGGGAAAATTGCAACATCCAGTGGGAAGCATGGGATACTACAAACACGTGTGCCTCCCGCCTCCTCAGGGATTCAATATTCTGAGATGGAGGAGACCCACAAAAATCACCTTAAATAAATGGCCCATGCAGAGATTGGACCCAGAACCTTGGTGTTATTAGCACCACACCCTAACCAGGGGTTCCTGCCTGAGGCAGCACCACCTGAACTGGCCACATATCCCAGGATACCCAGCTTGGTCAGCTGTCTTCAACCACAAAACAAAATCCAGGCTGCTATTCAATGCAATTTTAGGAGGATACTTCCAGGCTTTCCTTCAGGCATTGTGTGCACCTCCTGCACAGGCAGAAATAAGGCAGTGAAATGAGATCTCAGCCCATAGGTATGAGCCTGGGACCCAACAAATCACTGCATTTGCAAGAAGGAAGGGTGCAGTAGTGACCCTCTTTTCCTCAGAGCAGTCAGGTCTGTAGGTAAAAGCTGCTGTACAAAACTAGGCACTCCTGCTGGCTCTGCCTCGTTTGCTGCCTCGTGATGACCACGGTGGCTGGCTGCTTTTGGGATCAGGCCCCAAGGGACAGTACTGATGCCAGGGAGAGGAAGACAGACAAATGACTGCAATGTGCCATCTCAAGGATATGTCCTTGCCAGCAAACTAAAGGGATGAGAGTAACCTTCTTCAGGGCTGGCACACAGATGAGTGGAATCCACCTGCAGCTCCCTGAAAGGAGCAAGTGCTGTGCACTGGTCAGGACATGTGTCCCTGGAGCACCCGGGATGCTCCACTGGGGACAGCTCCCTTACAAAATGGGCAGGCTGAGACACAGCAATTAAATCTGTTCGTCTGGGGACATCTCACACAGGCTTTTAGCTGCAGCCTACACGGGGGAAGGGACTGGGGCAGGACATGGGCTCTGTGGGGAAGGGACACCTGCCACTCTGCAGGGGCTGTGAGAGCTGAGGTCAGCCCTGTGCGTCAGCTCCTACTGAGTTTTCCTCAGGCTCATATTTAATGCATGGGATGTATTTTTAATGGTTTAGATGTGTGAACAAACCGTGGCCTTGATGTTCCTACATGGGTGTGTGAAGGAGCCTCTGACCTTCTGCAATGGATGCAGTTCTATTTTAATAGTTACATAAAGTGGGATGGAAGAGATGAAGCATTCTATTAAGACATTTGATAACAAATTGGTAAGTGCTTTCCCAGTGTTTTACATAGTTATTCTCTCTGCTGATCTATTTAGCCAACACATGTAATTCTGAGCTACAAAGTTGTATTCCTGCTTTCGTAAACATACTTACATAAAACTCAATAACAACACAGTCTATTTATTGCTAAAACGCTAGTAGGAAATTGGAAAAGGTATAAATACAATTCATTGCTGGTGATCTCCTGCCCCCTGAAGGCACTGTAAGGCTCCAAATCTTGCTCAGTTCACAGCATCATAAAACCGAAGCAATAAATGTCACTCCTTTCTTGATTGCGCATTAGGCCAATCGGCTTTTTATTGCGACTAAATAGGCCGTCAGGAAGGCAGCGCTCACTTTACTGCTGGGGGATGACTTTGCCTAAATGGGGGGCCAGGGAGGGAGGAAAGCTTACTTTTAAATAACAAGGCTAAGAGAAAACAGGGGGGAAAGAAAGGTGCAAAAGCACGTCGCTCTGCAAGGCCTTTGCACTCGCTCTTTCATGCTGTAATGCCTTGATGTACGCGGACGATTATGTGTCAATGCACATTAATATCTGATGTGCATTACCATATTATCATCCCTTATGTGCACTTTCACAGGCTGGTGAGCCCAGGCTCTCCCAGCCGGGGGGTTACACAGCCAGCATCACCGTGGGGGTACCAGCGGAGCCCGCACAGCTCCGGGGAGCGCCCATGCACAGTGCTGCCCTTGCAGGGCCCCAAGGGACCCTCCTGTGTCCCTCCCACTCAGCAGCAGGAGCTGGGTGATCTTCACAACCCCCTGTGTTACAGCAGGAGCACAGAACAGACTGCCAAAGCTGTTCCTCCGAGTGTAAATAGAGGAATGTGCTCAGAAGGCTGGGACACTTTCCTAGCCAGGACTGAAAACCACAGTCATAGCTGGCAGCAGAGGAGTTAAAAAAAAAAAAAAATCCCCAATCCTGGGTTCATTTGCTCCCCTGTTGATCTGGGCACATGAAATGGTGGCTCTCCACCAAGCTGTCACATGTACATGCTGTATGCAGACACTTCCTGGAAAGAGAGAGGGATGCTGCTGCCGCACACAATACTGAGCCACACACGTGCACCCTCCTTGTGACAGGTCCTGGTCGGTGTCAACGCAGTCCCACGGCCACACCACATCCTCCAGCTGCCCCTGCCAAACCTTTAATGCACCTGCTCATGCTGGGTGAGCCATTCCAGCCTCCCAAACAGGCAGAGGGAAGGCACGAGAGGACAACTTCCCTTCCACCCTTGGGTAGCGACCCCAAAATCCTCCCTGAGCCTTTGAACGTGGGCAGCCACGGCAGCTCCTCCCCACTCTTCAGCAAACAGCCAACTGGACTAATTGCAAGTCAGCTTTACATTTCCTCCCCTTGCACAGCCCTTTGTCCCTCCAGCCTTCTCTGCCATGACCAGCCATCCCTCCATGCCTCCCATCCACACACACACACACACATAGATAGGTGTCCTAGCCATGGAAACCTGACAGGAAAATTGGTCTGTGCTGAGCCACGCTTTTAAAATTATTGCAGCTTTTTCCCCCCAACTCTAATGTTGACAGACTGCTAATTGCAAAGACAAATGATGACTCTGACTCTTACAAGCCTTCCTCCCCTTGAATTTCAGAAAAATTTGTCTTGCTCCTACAAGAACATGGCATGATAAGACACGAAAACCCCCAAAATCTCAGAAATTACTTTTGGCTTTTCACAAATCAATATTTCCTCTGAAGCAACTGAAGCAGTCAGTAAGGCAAATTCTGCTTTTATCATGACAATTTCCAAGTTATTCCTTTGCACTGTAAGACTGACAGAGCATTTGCACTCCAGCTGAGTTTGTTCTCCCTTCTGCCAGCAAAAGGCTCCACAGGCTACCAAGAAGTTACTCCATAATTATCAAACTGGGAGAGAACTTTGTTTCACTGAAGTCAGTGGGATAACTTTCATTGACTTCCCTAAGTTGGAAGTTCACCTTCTGAACTGAAAATCAAATTTGGGTGAGCATCTGAAAAGAGGAGCACAAGGGAAAAAACAAAAAAAACTTTAAGCTTTATGACTGTGTAAAGTATTATTCCCTGGACACACAACAGATTTTGCTGTAGTTGCAAAAGGTAAAAAATGTCATTTTTATTACAAACCCAAATGTTAGGGATTCTAGTTTTTGGATAAGAGATGGATGTGTCGTATAGGGTCCTTAAAAACCTGCTTGGGTGAGTAGTACAGAGGGAATACAATGTGGGTTTGCATTTATCTGAGAACATTTAGAGCCGTGATATATAGTCTACATGACAGACTTCCTCGATGTATAGAGAAAATATAGCCAATTTCTTTGTGTAGGCAGAATTATTTACCAGAGTGTTCCAAAGTGTATTGGTAATAAAACACTATGAAGTATAAGTAACTCCAGACAATCTTGGCTTATGTTAAAACAAGTTTTTTGGTTTTTTTTAAGTATGTTATTAAGAAAATAAATCCCAAGAATCTGGAAAGGCAAGACTTACTCAAAAGAACACAAGCCTCTGAAGGATTGTGTTGACTCAATGGATAGAAAGGTCAAATTCTCCCAACCATCATCCTAAAGGAGTTGGGAATCAGTCTCATTTCAAAATTAAATAGGCTATTTTGGCACAGGATGAAGGATGCAGAGATGGTAAAGTGATTCTGTGAAACTCGCTTGACTGAGAGAAATGGCTGGTTTTAACTAAGCCCAAATAATACATATGCAGAGTAAAACAATTTCACCAGATGGCAAAACAAGCCATCATTTTTCCAAGCATTAACTTTCTAGCCAGGCCTGTAGCAGTGCAATCAGTTCAGAAACACAAGGTGCTCCTTCCCTCATCCTCCTCTGGAGAACTGGACCATAGGCTCTTCTTGGGGCTGCTGAAGATTAAGTCAATGGCTTTTTCCATACCCTTCCTGCCTCCTTCTGCAGACTCCTTCTGAGAAAGAGGAAAACCACCTATTTTTGGCTTGATTTAGGGTCTTTCTGAAGTCTGTGGGGATCTCTCCCTGTTTATGTTTGGGAACAAAGTCACTTTTACACCTAGGCCAGTTTAGGTTGAAACTGCCCTCTGAAAGAGTCCTAAAATATCTCAGCAGCTTGCCACAGGGAAACCTGACAGGAACCATGGCATTCATGCAATGCTTACCTTATTTCCTGACCCCAACATGATGTCTAGACACTGCTTTCTAATAAGCCAAATCTTTCACCTAAGCTGGAGCTGCTGCAATGTTGTTCTTGTTTGTGCTGTGGACAGCAATTCAAGCTAAAATTTTGTATTTTGCTGTTTTTCCCAATTTTGTGTCTGTTCATATGGCTTTTTTTCCCATTCCCAAATGAAAAAACATGGCTGGGCTCTCTCTTCAGCTCTCATACTCCAGGCAGCAGGATCTGGCTGACCAGCCTCCTATAAAAGCCTCCAGCCTGCTCACTCCTTAGAGCAGGCATCATAATGAAAATGTAACATACAGATGGGTAGGCATCATCTTGCTTTTTCTAACATTCCTCATGTTTTGTCTTCCATTGCAAATGCTTCATTGACTAATTTCCAGTTGCTTAGGCTACATTTTTTTCAGTATTGCTGACTCTTAACCCACTGAAGGGTGTCTCTACACTTATCTCAACAGTCTCCCTGGAAGTCAGCTGCTTTCCTTTTGTTTCAAAATATTTTACCCTTGAACATGCACCAAATGAAACTTTACCAGGTAACAAACAGTGTCAGAAGTGGGCTGGTTTCTGGGCAGGCACTGCAGGCAGCTCTGCTATCAGGTTGGGGCTAAGATAAGGGACATGTGTGTGAGAGGGTGCCTTGGTCATCTGCTGCTGTGCACTGCAGGGATTGTACTCCAGGGCCTTTACTTCCCTCTGCAAACCCTTGCCTGGACTCCTATTAGACATGACTACTAAGCTCCATGTGAGAATTTATGCAGCAGCAGCTTCACTTCATGCCTTAGGTATGATCTCAAGTTAAGCAGAGATTTAAGTTTTTGCAGAATTGTGTATTTTTAATGATTTGATTCCATTCCTGTGCTTATTTGAGCACAAGTCCAACATGTATGTGTAAGTGCTATGCCTAGCTATGAACAAAGATTACTTTTTCACTGGAAGATAACGGAAAGCAGCAGAAAACCCTGATATATCTACTGTATAATGCCTGGGACGTTGCAGATGTTAAAGCAGCTCGTTGTTTCTGCATCTGGAACAAGTAGGTCACACATAGTTATTATACACACTGCTGAACACGAAGCAGCCAATACCCGTGTAATGTATGTGAGACTTCAAACTACCTTTTAGTACTTTATAGCAGTACAGCATCTTGTTTGCAAATGCTCTGCTTGAGAGCAACTGATGGAAGGGGGAAGGGACCCAAAGCTGACTGACCTAATTGCTGCATGGATCGAGAAGCTGGCAAAATCATTAGTTTCTTTTATATGGTTTTTTTTTTCCTATACTATAATCAAGATAAATATTGATTGCTGGGGCAGTATTGATTGCAGGGGTGGCTGCAGATGGCAGCTGCATGATTTGCACAGATACCTCCCATATACAGAGCCACTTATTTGCATGAGAATGAGGTTTCACCCTCCTCACATGCTTCTGGCTGCTCACTTGCCTTATAGGAGCATTTACCCAAACGAAATGTACAGTGATTAGCAGTAAAATATGAAATGAGGGACTGAAAGAGTTAATCTTTGTAACACCTTTTTGTGCATGTGCCTGTGTGCTGTGGCTAAGTGGAGTTTGTTGTCCCAGCTGTGGGGACAGAGGCACAGGACACGGGGACCTGCTGTAATTGTGCTGCAGTGCCACAGCAAAACCAGCTCCTTCCTCCAGGCATCCTGGATGCCTCCCTGCAAGCTCCCAGCTTGGGGTCATCAGTGACCCTGAAGAATGGCTTCAGCATCTTCTCCTGAGCTGAACCTGCCCCCTGGGATCCTTGGAATGGGAATGGGAAAGGCTCCTCCAGTGTGGGCCAGGCTTGTGAGGAGGGAAGGAAGCCTCCACGAGCACAGTGCCTACTGCAGAGCGTGATACGCCACTCCCAGCCAAGGAGGAGTCCTTGGGTGAGAGGGAGCAAGCTGCAGGAAGCAGCAGGGGCGTTCAGGCACTTTTTACCACTGGTGCCAACCCTCGAATGGCTCGTTTCAGGGCTAGGCACCTCCTGCCAGGGACCTGCTGCCTCTCTCCTTCACCTGCAGCCTCCAGCAGGGAGCAAAGGGAAGGCAGAGGAGAACTCTGGAGGCTTCCTCATCTCCTTGGAGGCTGCCAGGGTGTAGGGGAAGCTCTCTCTGAGCACCCCACACACTGCTGTGTGTCTTTCCTTCCAGCTAGCAACCTGCATCTTATTTTGGGTGGTGCTGCTCACTTCCACTGCTGCTGGCTGACCTGCTGATAATGGAAATCAAAGGGAAATTTATGCATATTTAACCCCAATTCATAATTTTGATTTTGATTAACTCTGCAAGTCAGAGGTTTGCAGGCTTTAATCTTGTTTTAAGAAAATACTCCTGGTCCCCTCCACTGTCAGCATTTTCCAACTGGAAACTCAACCAAAGAATCTTTCTTATTTATCTCCTTCCACTTTGAACAAACAGCTGCCCAGTATTTATCCAAGCCATGGTTTGTCCAGTGTAGGGAGTGCTCTTATTTCCTCAGTGGCCCATAAGGAGGAGATAATGGTGGAACCCAGGTTTCTGACACTAAGCCACTCCAGCAGAGAGCAGGCACTCCATTTGGTGAGCACTATTTATGTACAGTGAGTGTTTCATAGATGCTTTTTGGAAGATCTGAGCAATACACCACGGTTCAAAACGTTACGCCTCATTCTTCAATTCCCTTTAAGTATATCTCTGGGGGTGTTATGTTGAGTAGCCCTGTCTTACAAAATCAATTATTCCTTAGCCAGCTCAGAAATAAAACCCAAAGCAAGCAACACCAAATGTCTGATTTACCAATAGATTGCAACCCCGTGCTAAAGAGCGTAGCCACTGCCCTGCTTTAAATATTCATGAAGCCCACTGGTGCAAAATGCATTAAAGGTGGGAATAATGCCAGTAATACATGATCCTCTTAGTGACAAGAAGCTTTCACATATTAAAGCAGCAAGATGTTAAAGACTTTCAAGTGAACAGTCTTTGTTTTTAACTTGGAGAAAGAGATTCACTAATGGAATGCCAAATTGCATTCACTCTCACGATACTTGACTGCAGAATAGGATAATAACACATGTGTGCTTCTGCATGCCATGGAAAACCTGTTATTACAGAGGTTTCTCTCCTGCCTTTTCTCTGTACTTTCCAGAAAATGCTCAGACAAATCTTACCCCTTCAAGTAATCTTCTGTGTGCCAACCCCCCATTAGAATCCCAGGAGTCTAGCCATTAACAGATTGGTTTTACGCAAATAAAAAGATTTAAAAATAATGGTGACACAGTACAATAGCACAATTTAGATGAGTGACAACTGGCAATGAATAACCAAGGGGAAAAAAAAAATAAAAAAAAGACAAAAGGAGTTAAACTGGAGATAACGGTCTGCAAAATATAGGCTGTGACAATGCTGAAGAATGTCAATTGTCACTTTAAATCATCAGCAGCCCAACCACATCTGCTACCACACCTGTGCTCTCTTTTCTGATCTACTCTGGCACCCTAGAAACAGTAGGTGAACAGCCAGCCTTGCATCTCCAGCTCTCTGAAGTCTGGCTCTGCTACCAGCCTGCATTCCTCTTACCTGGAATGGATCAGGCACTGACCCTGCACCCTCAAACCGCTCCTGACTGAAAGGGATTCGCTGCTGGTGCTGGGATCAAAATCCTGTCATAACGGGACCCAGGACCACCAGGAACTGCTGACCCCATTTGGACTTCACAAACCTCATCAGTCAGGTGAGAGAGCTAAAGGAGCCCTGCTCGCATCTGATACTTCATCCACATAAAAACAGTGAACAAATAATAAATTGGCATTTCTTGGCAAGCAGTATGGGGCAATATGTGCCCCTGGTGCCAAACATGAAAATTCAACTAACATATATTTGAAAGAGGGATTTACAACCTCCACATATAGTCCACTTTTATCCTAGAAATAAGAATAATGAAAAGCTGAGAGCCAGAAGGCTCATTGTTTAGGAAGATGCTTACCCAAGACAAATCAGGGGCCAAGGACAGGAAAACAGAGCTCTGTTACGGCATATGAAGTTGCTTACTTCAAAGCAGACCTTTCACAGGCTTTACATGGGGTTTGGGTTTTTGGATGGGAATCAGCTCTCCAGCCTCCTAACAGTTTGTCTGGGAGCATCTTCCCAGTGCCAGCCCTTCCCTGCCTCCTGCCCCTAGAAGCACCTTCCCCTGCAGAAAGAGCTCCTGTCAGTAAAGACCGAGCACCTCAGCTCCCACCATCATTATGCTGCTCTGTAAAAGCCAACTTGTTTCAACGGGGAGGAATTACATTGTGCAAAAGCTGCAGTGGGAACACTGGGCTAAGTTGGATCAGGCAGTTTTACCAAGCTATTTCTGGAAAAAAATAAACACTGCTACTCAGTGCTTATGATTAATAATGTTATCTTGTAGCTAATTTTATTCCTTGCCCCTCTCTTCTCCTGCCTTCCAATTTGGAAGCGCACTTAATTATGAAAACATGAGCACTAGACTGTGAATTTTGATATATTAATTTCACCATGGTTTTGTTTCTACACTGCACCACCAAAGCTCTCAAGGACAACCAGTCAAGGAGACAATGAAAATCATAACACCTGGGGTAATTTTCTTAAGCAAAGTCAACATTAGGCAATTTCTTACTCACAAATTTCATTACATTACTGAAACCTATAACCATGATGCACCTTGCTCCTGTTTTTCAACACCACAATTTCCTCTGATGACTGAAGCCAGAGTGAGGGCTCAGTGGTTGGTTTGCAGAGATTACCAATTACTAAGAGGCTGGCAAGACAAAACCAAAATGAGCACAAATGGATACCCATGACCATATTCTCGAGCTTCTTCACTCAACAGCAGAACTCCTAATTTCATGCCTGCCCATGGGTGCATGGATGCCTTGCCTGGGTAGGGTCAGCTGCCCAAGAGTGGGCAGAGCTATCGTTGTCACCATTCCCTTACTGACTCCTCCATTCTGATTCTCCACACTAGAGCTCTGGCCTCATGGTTTTACTGACACCTCACTGCCCAGTTTGCACATCCATTCTTTAGCTACCACTAGCCCACAGCTCCAGAAACACCAGCCAGGCAACAGCTCTGACATTTGCACGGTTATTTTGTTGTCCCCCTAAATCTGTTTTAGTTAGTTAGGGAGAAACATGAAGCGTGGCATTAGGGCAGAGTTAGAAATGTGAATAAGTGACCTTTCTGGTCTATTGGCTGCTCCAAAATCACAATGAAATGATTAGCTCAGAGTTGGCTTAATATAAGTTTGCATATATCCTAGACAAAATGAAAAATAAAAGTCTGAGTTGATAGAATTATTTCCCTTCAACTTAAGTAATTAAGGTTTAAAATAAAAAAAAACCTGAATGATTTTTGAAACCCTTTTTAAAAAATAAAAATTAAAAACATTTCCATTGAGAAAATGTCCAAATGTACACTCTCATCTTTTCAAGCAATTGAGGACAAGGTTTTCAACTCCAGCAAACTAGGAAAAAGCGAGACAGATTTCCCAGCCTTTCTAATGCCACACATGAATTAACATGATGATAATACTAATGATACTTTTTAACTGGGAAAGCTTTAGGTCAATTATTTTTCCCAATTCTATTTTTACTGAAGTATGAAGCTGTAAAACCCCAGATGGAATAACATAAGTTATAATGGCAACAAAATGGATAACTGTGTTTCTAAACTTGGTCTAAATTGTGCATGTTCCAAAATTATAAACCAGAGTGTTTTATATATTTTTTCAGAGTAATAACCACCTCAGTCACTTTGAGATGAATCTCTGGGTGCAGAAAATTGAGTACCTAACATTTGTAATGCTTTCCAAACCACAGTACCTTTAAATAATACAACATTCATTAAAATAGAAGAGTAGAGCAAATTACTGTACCAAACATCCTCTGCATCTTCATCGCACTCTGCCCCAAACTGGCAAATGTCACAGGTCGATGTCTCTTTTTGATTGGTTTCACCTGAGCCTTCATTGACTGTTTGATGGAAAGCAGAAGAATACACATTAGTAAAGACAGCACTGTAGCAAAGCACTCCTCTGTCTCTAGAGAAATCTATTCAGTGCATCAGCTTAACGCGCTGCTCACAAAGCCAACAGCCGGCCACCAGCGCTCCTGAGCGGGCCAGCACAGAGACCTCAGTGCTGGCCTGTGACAAATCCCCTCAATTACAGAGTTAAAAGGAAAACCAGAGAAAAAACCCTTCCTTTTCCCTCTCCCTTAAACAATGACCTCTTCAAGCTGCAGCCCAGGAAGGTCGTGTCCCCACTGAGCCTTACTGCTTTGTTCCCTGGGAAAATAACGGAGGGGCATTGATAGCATCACATGCTGCCTCGTGTCCTTTACCTGTGAAGGCCTTGAGATGGCCCCAAGGGGATGCTTTCCTCCAAAATGTTTTGAAATTACCTGCTGTGTGGTGCAATCTAGCCCACTCCAAAGGCAGAGCATTTTTCTCTGCGGAAGCACAGCTATGAGCCCCAAGGACTAGTTATCTCTGGCAGGGAAGATTTAGTGCTGTCCAGAGGAGAGGACAATCTCCAGCAGAGGTTAAACTTGAAACCAGGAGAAAGTCAATGCTCATGTCTGCAATTGTGTAAGGTTTGTACCTGGCCCGTAAGTCAAAAACAAGAAGGCACTAAAGGGAAAATAAAAATATGGGTGTAAGAGGACGGTGAAAAAACACTGACAGCTGAGACCACTAAGGTGGGCACCAAGAAGACGGTTTGTTAAAAGATCCAAAATAAACATTATCCATGTTTCTAGTGAAGTGTATAAACACCCTTTGATATCTTCTGAAAGACACCTCCCCCTAGCAAGACACCACACCTAGTGCTACCCCTCTGCCAGTTGCAGACTTACTAAACCAGCACAGACTTTGAGCACGCAGCAGCTCTGACTGATATTGTTATCTGCACCTACAGCCCCTGCAGTGCCATCTCTCTTGCATTTGGAGGCTTCTGCACACCTAGGGGCAGCCCCTCCAAGCTGGTGGACACGTTGGAGTGTGTTGATGGCCCCAGTGACACCCACTGGACAAATCATCTGCCTGATGTACATCCAGGTTGTTAGCAGAGGCTTTTGTGTCAGAGTGCTCTGACTTCGAATAAACTGCTTTTGTTATTTACTCAAAAAAGGACGAGAATCCCAGGCTTTCACAAAGCTGTTTAAGGAGAAAGGGCTCTTTGCCCCTAGAAGAGCAAGTGTGACCCCAATTCCTGTTTTTCAACAGACTTGCTTCCCTATCCTGGGCAAGTCAGGTAACCCCTGCCCTGCTTCCCACTATGTGATAGCAGGAATAATATAATTTCCTCCCAACAGTGAATGTTGAAACAAGTATATTAAAACATTGTGATATGCTTAGATAGTACGGTGATAGAAATCACAGAAATACCAAAGGTAGATGACTTATCTAAAATGCTTTTTTCCTGAGCCTGAATATAGTCAAAGGAAGTGTTGGTATTTTTAGGTATGGACTATGCTGCATCAATTTCTTATCAGTCATGCTTGAGAATTTAGGCTATATTAAAGAGAAAAAACTTCACCTATGAAAAGCACTTTATTATCTGATTATCCCAAAAGGAAAAGAAAAAAGGGAGTCTTGCTCTATTTGTATAAATTTGCTCACCTTTATATCCATAAAATTCATGTACAAAAAACCAAAGGAGAAACCAGGAAAAACACACACTGGATTTTTGTTCTACTGCATTGTCAGGCTTTACAGGGAGGGTCTTAGCTGTGGTTTTTCTGTTTCCTTAAATTTCTGTTTCCTGAGAAACTCTGTAGGCTCACATGTTATAAAAGCCAATGTAGGAGGGTGGACAAGGAGTGCAGGTGCCACATCCTCACACCATTAGCATCTCCACGTGCTGCCTGTGTGATTCTGGCCCCACGGCATCACCAGGCTCGTGATCCTCCCCACCTCCCTGCAGCTGCATCCAGGCCCGCAATGTTTCATTTACATTTTAAATATAGAAATCTCTTTTACTGAGGAGATAACTTTGACAGCCAATCGTGGCAGGGGATTTCCAGTGGTTAAGATATTAGGCAGGACATGTAATGAGTGGCTATGGGACCCACGGGCAGATGACTTCTTACGACAGCCAAGCATTCCTCACCTATCAGAAGCATGACAATTGCTCCAGTTCAGGAGGGTGAGAATATATACTTTATGGAATGGAGCTTTAATTTCTTTATTTTGTTATTCTGCAAATCACTTCCCTTGCATTTCCTTTTAATTTAAAACATATGCCCTGCTTTCTTCCTCCCTGTAATATTTCTATTCATAACTGCCCAGCACGTGTCGCTTAGCCGGGGACCTCACACGGTTCTACATCACAGAATAAGTGAAATAGCTACTTAAAACATTAAAAAAGGCATTTGAAACACTGAGCATGTTGAACAGAAGTAACTGATTTGAAGAAGATCATTCACTCTACAGCACACTGCAGCTCTGAATTTCTACTTGAAAATAATAGGTCACTCCTTCATATTTTTCTGAGGAAGCCCTGTGACCAGCTTTCCATAGTCAATGTGCACCTTGTCATCAAATGTGCAAATGTGCAGCAGTCCTTGCTAAAAAAGACAGCTGTTTATCTCCTGTTTATGCTCTTTCTCTTGTCAGTAACACAGATAACATTATTCTTTACATTTCTTTAAGGTGTGTTTTCTCTCCCTACACAAACATGCCCACTGGCATATGCACCCACACCCAGAACTGACACACACAGGGCTTGTTTTCTCCATGCTGTGCAGATAAGTGCTTTGATAAATCAGACATCTTACAACGAGTTATTTTCCCAATATTCCCTGCTGCTTTCTAGCTTGAGGACTAGTGGATGCTTATTTTCTAAGGTGACTCTTTCCTTTTTACCCCTCACTGCACTTGCTGATTTGCACTTCTTTTCTAACCCAACTGGAAAAAATTGTTAGCAAAAAATAATCTTGTTTCTGGATTCCTCTTCTAAAACAGAGAATGAATCTTCTTTTCTTGCATGTTAGGTACTTTCATATTAGCAACTATTGAGGTTTTAGCACCAAGGCCCTGCAGGAACATAGTAGGGCTCCAGGCAGGCTAATCACTGAAGCCCACCACTTATTCTCACACAACCGAGAAATGTTAAGCTGCAAATTCCTATTTGTATTAGCAAGATTATCAACTTTGAGAGTCCAAATAAATGTGCTAACAAGGGTTAGAAGGTCACTAACATTATCTGAAAGTCACTTCAGAGACTACATCAATCTCCTAAGCAATATAAATTCTCAGCTGTGAAGGCACAACACACAATTTACAGAGTCAATGGACTGTGATAACCACAACAGCTCCTGTTTTAATCATTTGGTCCTTCTCTGGCATTCTCACAGTGCTCAGATCAGATAGCTGTGGTTCCAAGAATGTCTGTATTGTTTGCAGGTCCCACAAGAAAGAAGCCATTTCTGAGGCATTTTACTCTGTCTCCCTAGGTGAAAAAAAACCAGATTGAAAGTACCGTCGGTAGATTGGTCTGACCCTGTGCTTATTTCCTGTAACATCAGGAGTGAACTAAAAACCCCAAAGCTGCCCATGCCCACTGTAGACATCTCCAGTTTCTCTTTACACTGAATCTCTTTGAATCAAGTCTTCTGTAGGTGCTACAACCCCCCAAAAAATCATGCTAGGACTTTACCCACACGGCTTCCCAGACTCACGCTCTATTAGGAGATGGATTGGTGGTTTAGAGGTTTTAAAACATAGACATCAAAATATCTGTGCTTGAGCTTCTGACTAACCCTTGCTCAGTGTCTTCCCAAGGTGCCTGACGAGTGGCAAAACCGGGATGGCAATAGATTCCTTGCAATTTCCAGAAAAGCAGCTGCAGTGGGATGGTGAGGAGTGTGCACAGCATCTTGATGTGGGACACCAAGTGGCACAGGGGACATGCACGTACCCTGCCCCACAGACCACACTGTGAGGAGTAAACAGGTGTGGGAAGAGTAGCTGGTGAGAGACAATCAGGTGGCAACTGGCTAGACATAGATCTCTGAATCTTTCTTTGCTAGCACTCCTCTGAAGTTAAAAGGGCAAACTCAAGAAAGCCTCAGCTCGGTGTTCACATGGCTTTTTAGACTATTTAACAATCCTTACTCAATATATTTCAACTACACTGGAGAACACAACAAAGAAACCATATAAAACATCACCACATGTTTGAATATACAAAATATGACTATAATGAATTATGAATTATGACTACTCTTATGTAGTCTTCCTTTGATCGATGTGATCAGACACGTGCTCATCACAACCCTTGATTCTGACTTGACTCCTCATGGTGGGATATCTTTGCTATTGTTGAAAGAGAAACTTCAAAAAAAGGCTTGCTCTAGCTCATCCTAACAGGATACATGCTTGTTTTCAGCTATAAAATCTAGGTAATAGCAAAAATCACACGGAGATGAGAGTTGATGGCCATTTTCGTATTGCAGAAAGAAATACAATGTGCAAATTAAAATGTAGTGGAGGAGGATGCTCTTCAGACCAGCTGAGGTGATTTTGCCACATGCTTCAGTTCTATCAGGAGTGCTCTGAGCAGGTGAGAAGGTGAATGGAGAAAGTGAGAAAGCTCTAAGCAAGCAGGACAGAGAAGCCAGCAGAATTTACTAAATGTGTGAGAACAAGCACTACCTGCACTACCAGACGTCTAACAACACCTCACAAACTGTACCAATAAAAGCCCAGATGCTGCAAGCGACTTCACTCCAATCAATAAGCCCTTTTTCCTTAAAGCATTAGCTCAGTCTAAACCTGCAAAGTGAGAAAAATGAAGGGTGCGAGGCAGGGGGTCAACTCGCCAATGACTCTGCCCTCAAAGTCTGGCAGAGGCTCAGAACGGCATTACTGTCAAAATGAAAGGAAAATGGCCTACAGTATTGGTAATAAATTCAAACTCTGACGTGCCTTGCTCTGCTTTACTCCTGCCAGCTGGCTCCATCTCAATAAATACAAATTTGCCCTCTCTCACACCCATAAACACCCTGGGGAAATTACTTATTGCAGGGGGAAAACAAGTGTCTGTGCCCAGCTCAGGACCCAACTTCTAAAGGAGACCTGGAGCATCCTCCCTCACACAAACGTGCCTTTGATGGTTTCTGCACAGCACCCCAGGTGAAACCCCACTTGAAACCCCCTCTCTGCTATATGGGCAGGTGATTTAAACAGCACTGGGGCCATGTCATACCTGAGCAGGCTGCCTGGGAAATCAGACCCCCTTTCTCAAGGTTTAGACTGCCTCAGGTCCCATCCTTGGATACACCTCTGTGTTGCCATTCTCAGCCAAGCGCTGGAAAAGGTTAATGGGATGACTCTGGCATGATGTAAATACCTAGCAAGGTTTTTGAGGAGGAACTGGATGCACCCAGCCAGCTCAGATTGCTGATAAAATGTGCTCTTATCTTATTGCTAAAAACCATGTAGATAGAGCCTGGCACTGCTTTGATGCCAGTCAGACTCAATTTTCAGTGTTTTTCAGCTCTCGTATTCATACTGTGATTCTCAGCTTATATTTATTTTCTTAAAAATCATAACCAGGGGATTATCTCAACGTGTAAGGATTTCAGCTTCCACGTATACATTTGTTTTGAAAGGTATGCTTAGGCTTTAGAGCAGTGGAGAAAATGCTTGTGAGTGTAACAAATACCAGGAACGCTCTCATAATTTTTAAAAACTGCTTTTGTAGGGTTGCTTCATGATTTTTCAGTCCAATGTTACATTGATGTCAGGCAGGAAAGCAGCACTTCTGGAGCTGCTGACCCTTGTGCACAGCCCCTGGCTGAGTTCACACACACCTTGTGGGTGACGGCTGTGCCTCTGCCCTGGATACAGTCACAGTGCAAGGAAACTGTCTGGGAATGCCCTTTTTGGGCAATAGCTGGTACAAAATTTGCTTCAAACTATTACTAAACACTGCTGCTTTGTCTTTACTTTTTACCTCCTGTCTTGCTCTCCATCAGTCACCAGGCCCGTGGGCTCGAGGGTCTCCCCTGGTGAGATGCGCAGCATTCCCGCCCTCAGAACATCACTTACTGGGGCTAAAAGTGGATGGGATGGGGAACAGCACTGCTCCTCTGCAGCTCTCTCCTTTCAGCAGCTGACTGTGACCCTCCACAGCCCTCTGCAGGGACTTGTCTGCATTTCTGCAAGCGTGGCCAGGAGAGAACGGATTCAATTCTTACTCAAAGTGTGTATTTATTCTAAACAAACACCACTTGCTTGTTGCTGTCTCATGCATATTCCTGCAGCTCCCACAGTGCATTTGATAAAAATTAAATGCGAGTCAAGGCCAGTTTCCCCTAGCAAATATCTCTAATGGTGTTACAAAAGGAATGGCTCATTGAATAAAACCCTATTGTAAGCCTTCTGAACGCTGACATGAAACAGCTGTGGTTATTGCACCTCTGTGTGGTCCCCCTACAAAATTTGACGTTTGCCTGGTGCTGTGGGCTGCCAGCACTGCAGATTTATGAAGGTGGACGATGACCAGCACTGACAATATTTGCCAGCGTGAGGAAGAGTAGGCTCATTTAATTTTGCCAAGAGCTTCCCCTCAAAAACAGCTTTGAGTAAAAAGCCAAAATAGCACATGGGGACTATTCATCTCTGCCTTGCATTACTTTAAAGAGAAACTTCACTTCCTCGGAGGAGAATTTTCAAGAAATAGATACATCTTTTTGTAAAAACATGCCTGCAATGCTGCCAAAGCTTTGGTGGCATCAGTCCCTGCTTTTATATATTTCAATATGCACAAGAGAATGAACAAAATAACCAAGTGGACACGGCCAGAGCTGGGAGGATGCAATGCACGGGTCACCAATCAAGGCCATTATTTAACAGCCTGGAAGGAAATTACTGTAGCCCTAATTGCAAGGACCGGAAGATTTTTCAGGATCAAGGAGAAATAAAAAAAAGATGATGTCTGATTCCTCCCTCAGGTTGACTTGCCTGGCCACACAGATCATTAAACCTCAGCACTGTGCCAGGGTAGGTAGGAAGCTGCAGTCCAGGGAAGTGCCCAATGTCTTAACGCTTCTCTTATTTGTCAGAAAATGGCCATCACAGGTTACCCCGAAGCAGAGTCGGGTGTGAGCTGCTGCTGCTGGCTGGTCCTGTGCGCCACAGAGAAGTCGAGTAGGCCAGGATGGAACTCCACAGCTGGAATGTGTGGACTCTGTACATGCTGGAGCATGGCACTTACAAATCCTGTCAAGAAATACCGCATGAGATGAAGGTTCAGTTAGAGGAATACGAGGCAGCGCTGCCTTCCTCTGTAGGAGAAGATGTTACAGTTGGACATAAACCACAGAAATTACCCATCTGTGCTTTCCCTGACCTCTGCCAAGAACTCACATCCTACCTGAGGTTCTGAGCACTTTCAGTCATTCTAGGCAGAGAGGAACCCGCATCACTAAATTTACAGACATTCCGTGAAAACATAAAAAAATAAAAAAAATCCAAAGCCATGGTTTCACAAAGCCTAAAATAAGCAAGCCCCAAATGGGTGATGTGACTTTTCCAGGGCTTTCCACACTGAAAGGGTGCTTTTGCCAGCTTCCTACCTGGTGGAAAGATTAACAGAAGTCTTAAATGTGAACCTTTACAGCTACTCATCTTTCAAGAAACAGAATGAAAGGAACAAAGATAAAACCTAAAAGAGCTGTCTGGCATCCACTTGGTGACTACTTCAGTTTTAAGATCTTTGTCACTTCGCTATTGATTTAAGTCTGTGTATCCTTTTGAATATTAGTATGGCTAGCAAGATAGCAACATCATACATAAAAATGTTCTTTATTCCAGAACAGATGAAACTCCCAGTGGTAAAAGAAGATTTAGGTATCTCTGAAGATTTCTTATCGCTGTGCAACATAACTCTCTAATGGTTCAGTGCCTTGGAGGGTCATCTGAGATCACTTATCACATAAATCAAATAGGTGGCAGGCTATAAGAATGGAAGCCTATAGCAATTTCATGTCTTTGCTTGCAGACATCAAATCTATCTTCTAGGCAGACTATAGAGGAGATAATATGCCACTCCATTTAAGCCAGTGAGGAAACCCAAATCTGGGTATTAACCAATTTTTGGGAAGCTGCTCCTGGTCTCGACTGCACCACAATTATCTTGGGAAATGACTGGTTTTAAATCCTAAAATGTGGATGGCAGACGCTGGTCCTGGTTTTAATTTATACTAAAGCTGTCGTAAAATCACTCTGGCAATGGAAGGGAGTGCCAGAGCAAGTGAAAGTCCAATTCAGTTTGTGTCCCATTTACATAATCAGTGGTGTGTAAAGAGGATCCACTGTAAAAATGACTTGGGTCTACCTATCACTGGATTCAACAAGAGGAACACAGTTTTCTTCTCCCTTTCTACTTTTCTTCCATGTCATACTCCTTTCTCTTGACTTCTGTGCTGTTAGTGCAGGTTACCCACACGTAGCAGAGCTGGAGCTGCCCCGGGGCTCAGAAGCATCACGCGGGTGCGTGCCAAGCTCATTTTTAGCAGTGGGGTCTCAGAAGGGGGCAGTTCAGTGGGGTGCCAAAACTGACAGTCACAGCCCATGTCCAGCCAGGCTGTAGCCTCATGACTGAGAGCTGTGAGAGAAGCCTTAGCTGCCTTTTCCTCCACCAGCTCAGTGGATCCCCAATCCCCCTTCACAGCTCCTACCCCAGAATTTAGTGTTTCTGCAGCAGCAGCACTCCCTCATCTGCAACAACCATCACTGATCTGATCCTCTGAACTGTACAACCAGGGCTCATCCCGAGCTCTGTTCCCTGTGAGAACTCCCTTTAAAAACAAAAAAAACAAAGCAAAAATGCATCTCAGAGCTAGCTGTCAAGACCTCCCTCCTGATACATGTGAAGGTATTTCTGCTTTCCCAAAGCTGTAGGTAGATATTCCTTGAGTCTCTGCTGCAGCTCGGGGTGCACAGGAGTGCTGGCACCTAAAGAACTTGCCAGAAGCTGAGACGAGGGCAGCTGCAAAGCCTCCAAGTCTTGCTGGAGGAGATACAATATTTATGCAACATAGATCCTATCTTTTACATAACCCTACTCTTCAACAAACATGAAAACATATGGCGTCAGTTAATTGCATGAAAATATTTGGTAGGAAGATGATCTTTCAGGACAAATGTGAAAAAAAAACCAATCAAGTCATGTTGTTCCCTTTTATTCCCATTATTAGTGGGCAGGTTGAGGCAGTGCATGAGTACTGGCTTAAAGCACTCCTTGGTTTATGGTTTATGGTTTATGCAGTGGAATAGCTGTGTCCATGAGAAACCCTGGCAGCACTGCTGATGACCTAGACAGACAGGCATGGCAGCTCACGAATGCAAGGGTGCATTCAATGCTCACCCTGCAAGGGTGGCCAGGATTTAGGAGCAGGAGCCTCCATGAACCAGGTCTGTGAATAAACAGGGGATCTAATTTTGTGCTGTCACCCAGAATTTACATGACTGGGAGAAAAAGCCTCCCAGACCTCCACTAACAGGACAAACAGGCCGAGTGTGACACTTCAGACTCAGCCTTGAGTTTGAAAGCGTGGATTTGAATCCATTTACACCAGCACAATGTTGCCCTTCTGAGTATAATTTTACAGACGTGTTTATGATATAGGGGGAGCCATATGGCACAAAAGGTTTAAACATTTAATCTCACTTAGCTTCAATACACTGCATATCCAGAAAATTGGAAGCCCAGCAGGAAAATGCCAGATTTCATTCTCACTTAGTCGTGATTAACCTTTATGAGCTCGCTCGGAGTTTTGTCACCTGTGAAGTCACTTGGGGCCGGCAGGCTCCAAAAGCCCCGGCTTGCTGCTTTGGCCAGGGGACCACAGCTGCTGAGCTGGAGCTCTCCAAGAGCTCTGCTGCCCAAAATGGGGTACTCCCCTGTCCCAAATGGCAGTGCAGCCTGCCCCTACATTCCCTGAGTAAGGGAAGTGTAAAAGGGACTATAGGGAATGAATGACCTGCAGGGACTCTTCCCTTTTCCCTCCTGCAGCTGGGCCCCCTTGGCTGAGCTGGGTCCAGTTGAGAGCAGCCTTACCCCAGCAGACAGACACAAGGCAAGCAGCTGATACATACCACACTTTGCAAATATGCTCTTTCTCATTAATACTGATTCCCACACACAAACACTTTAGCTATATTCACTGATTGCATTACCATTGCAGAAGTGTAATTAACAAATTAAAAGGGAGGATTGTGATTCAGTTTAATTTGGGGGAAATCTTTAAATAAATAAAATAAAAAAAAGGAGTCTGATGAGTCTGATGTTTGAGGATCGTTACCCTCTGCTATTTGCTTTAATTCTTTGGACATGCTCTAAGAGAAATGCTTTCCTTGAAACAAACACATCCTGAGCGTGCTGCAGTAGTGGTTACGTGGGCACTTAAGGAAGAAACAAAGCCAAAAAACCCAAATAAATGAAAGAAATTCTGACAGATGCTAGATCCAGATACTAGATTGCAAATGAAGGTGTATCATCGTGGAGAGAGGAAGGGGGGAAATGCCAGCTGGAAGGTGGTCAGACCGACCTGAGACTGACAGCTTATTCACCAAAACTTATGAAAAGCAACACAAAATGTGCAGACTGCCTGCCCAGAAATATTTGTGCAAGGAGGGAAAGCAGAAAACCCCCCATACTTGCTGCCCTTCCAGATACTTGCATGATAAAATAAGCCAGTTCCACTGAGTAAATCAATGTTTGTGAGAGCAGTCAAAACTCCCGAGCCAAAGTTAGACTGAATTTCTCTCCAAACACCAAGTGAGCACTCCTGGAAGAATGGCTGTGAAATGATACACACTGCCCCTCACATTTCCACCAAAAACACCTTTCAGGTGATCTAATATTATGAGAAACCATAATCATTAAGGATTGATCATGCTAATATAATTTTCCGGATGGCTTATTAACCTACTAAGACATGTTTTTCTCTACTTCCCTTCATTAGCGACAGCGATAATTAGGTAAGGACAGAGTAGCAAAATTGATCATGTGCTACTGCCAAAGGGGACAGAGAATGTATCGTGGACATTCAGCATCATGTTCTCCAAACTCCAGATGCATTAATTTTAGTTAGTACCACAGCTATTTTCTGCCTTTGATACAAGGAATCTGCTAATGTAGATGTTGTATAACTGGAGCTTATTTTTCTCGTATTCCAAAATGGAATTTTCTTTTTCCTTTAAAGTTCACGGCACAAAATGAGATGAGACAGGAAAACATCCCCCTCTCAAGTTGTCCTCTCCCCATGAAAGCAGCACTTTGAAAGCAGAGCAGCTGCAGAGCCCTGGCTGGGAAGCAGAGGAGGGAGTTTTAGTGTCACCTCCTGGGCAGTAACCCCAGAGCTGCAGCTGACCTGCAGCATCAACCTTCCCCCACCATCCCACCGATGTGGCAAGTGCCCGGAAACCCAGGAGTGACAGAGGCATCACAGCCGTGGTGAATTTTTACACATTTTTTTAAAAAATGTGAGCAACTGGCTTTCCCTGAGCTCTCCCCCGTGTGAGCAAGAGGAAGGTTTTTGTGGATAAATGCATTATAGGGAGCTGAAAAGAGTTGACATTACAAACTTGGCACTCTGATGGCATCCTGCACGAACAGGGGAGGGGAAGATCTGCCAAAGCGAGAGCCAGACATAATATAAAAAGCATCAGCCCAGCATATTGACCTTATTTAAGCCCAAACAGCATAACACTAGAATACTTAATGCAAAAATATCATAAATATTCTTTATTCTGCATGCACATTAATGTTTTCTTTAAATATGCAATTCACTTGATATCTGCAAACCCCCCTTCTTCAGATGCAAGATCCAAAATAATGATTATATCAGTCATTGCTTAATACATTCAACTGTGGCCCTGATTTTCATGCATGAATGGTCATTTACATATCATTACCCATCATGCCATCCACTCAGATTTTTCTTTCTAAACAGAGTAATAAATTTAAAGTTGTTATTTTAAAACAAAAAATGCTTAAAAAAGGGACTTTCATTTCTCGTTATCTGTGCTCTTAGCAGCTAATAGAGCGGATTATTAAAATGGAAAATTCTCAGTGTGTGTGACAACTGTCACAGTGAGAAGATCTTAGAGAACAGGCAATTATCAAGGGATTTTTCTCAAATTTGGAAACACCAATAAATATGAGCAGAAAAGTCGAAGCAAACCGACCAGAAGCAAAATAATAATTATAGTACATTCTTCTCCTTTCCTAACTCAAGTCCTTGTTAGGGGCAAAGCTAGTTCCACGTTAGCAAAATCACTGCAGACATGAGGTGCAGTTAGAAGCTTTGCATTAATAAATTACAATTCTTCAATTAATACTGCCCATACTCACAACAGAGGAAGGATTCTTCCCCCCCCTCCCCGCTACTTTTAAAGTAATTTTCTGCTATGTTTAATTAGGAAATTTCTCTACAGAAGGGAATGTGATAGAAGATTAATTCTCTATTTTCTCACCCACTGTGTCAGTAGACTCAAGTGGACACTATAAACCCCAGTTAAATACGACGAGGACGATCAAGCGTGGAGCTCCTTTGGAGAGGTCGCGTCCGCAGACTGTGGATCTCATTCCAAAACAACAGAAATGAGTGAGGGAATGGTGTCTCTGGGCGGTGCAGTGCCACAGAGGAGCCATCCCAAGGGCTGCATGGTGTGAGGGTTCACCATGCCGACAGAGAGGCTTTGCTGTCACAGCTAATGATGCCGAGCGCCGCCGGGTGAGAAACGGCATTGCCACAGCTGGCTTGGGTCTGCTTCTCCCCCTCACCACTAATAACTGCTCCTCCAGCAGCCCCACCCTATTTTACATCTTTATGCCAAGTATGAAACAGCAGTTAAGCAATAAATAATGAAATATTCGCTGGTGGGCAATAGAGGAAAGTTTGTTTTCTTTTTGTTTTCTTTTTTCAAGGGGAGAGACCAAGGGTGCAAACTATTTGTTTTTAATGAACAATGAAGGGAACGAGCTATTTACCCGCAGGACATAAAACCCTGTGAATGGTCTATTGCTGCCAATGCTGATTAAATATTGGGTTAAGGCTTTTTTAAATTGAAATCCAAGGCAGAGAAAGAACGATTACTTAGAGGAAACTCAGACCTACAAGATGCAGAAACATGCAAGATATTTGATAGCCTGTGATGGAAAGGGTAAGCAATTTTCTCAGAAGTTTTACTAGAGGAGTGGCTGAACACCAAAACAGAGAAAGCATGAATGATTCAGAGGAGGAAACACAGACATGATGCCGAGTAGAGACCGAGAGCTTTGCGCATTGATTAACCAGGACCAGATTTTTATAATACAATAGAAGTTGCCAGTGCAAACCTCCTGGGGATAGGAAAGGTCAAAACAGGACAACTGGCAGAGAAAACATGTAATGCAGAAGAAATTTAGAAGCTTCAATTCCAGTTTTATTCTGAGCTTAAAAAAAAATAAATCAGTATTTTGGCTGGTCGAATGCCTATTTATTCCCCCACATTTTGACACATTTATAAGACATTCTTATCCCGCTCTGCTTGATACTGCTCTGGTTTCATGTAGAGAAACGCTCCAGCAGCGCATTTAAGAAGGGACAGCCACCTTTGCAGAGTCCAAGGGAGAGATGCAAGGATGACAAGATTTAGAAAACATGGTTCCATGGTGAGCTTAGGGGGATGGAAATTTTTTTTTACTTTGGAAAAGAGAAGATGGAAAGGAGACTACTCGTCTGATACAAAAAGGAACATGAAAAAGGCTGCTATAAAAAGATGGGTAGTCAATTGCTCTCCACATCCATTATTCCTGAGACAAGGAATAATTGACATAATTTACAGCAGAGGAGATTTAAGTTAGATATTAGGAGATTTTGTCCCCCCAACTTCTAATAATTACTGTGGGCTGGAACAGGCTGCACTGAAATGAAGCTGGTGTGCTCAGAGGCTTCTGAGACTGCTCCATGCTAGGTCTGAGCAAGGAACAGTCTAACTATAGTTGTTCCCACCAGACTGAGAGGGATGAATGAGATGATCAGTTGAAGTGACTTCCAGAACTATGTGCCTGGGACTACACCTTTCCTCCACTCCAGGGAATGGCTGGGCTCCACACTGTGCACAACTCAAATCTTGTACAAATTCCCACTGAAATCATGGCACTTTTTTTTGGTAAAGTAATTAAAACATCTTCAAGACACACATCTGGGTGTGTGATGAATGCATGTGTATGGTGCCAGTATGTATTTTTGCGTATTCTCTGAAAGTTTCTGACTTCTGCAGATATGGAGGATTTGGTCACACCTAAGACCTTGTGGTCAAGATTTCAGCTCAACTGATCCTGAAGAAGTAGGAGAGCCAACCACATCTTCCTCCTCTCTTGGGAGGGAAGTTTATTCCCTCAGACACAGTGGTTTGAATATATCTGTTCCACTTGACCAAGATTTTGTTCCATTATAATAAAATACCTTTTAGAAAAAAGGCGTAGACCTCTTTAAAAGGAAGACACTTAAAAAAAATTGCTAAATGGACTGCAAAATCTATGTTAATACAGAAATACAGGTAATGCATTTCCCAGAGCGGTCAGCAATGAGTTTCCAGTGTTAGCACTCAACTCGTCACCCCCACGCCAAAATGACGCTACCTGTGGTGACTGCGCCCTGATGCGGAGGGCAGGAGGTGATGGAAGAAGTGAAGCTCCTCATGCCAGCTCCAAATATGGGGACAGGAAAGCTGGGAACCTCAGGGAGCCCTACTTTCAAGCAGAGCAGCCTGACTGAATGCGTGTCAGGAGCCCCGGCAGCCCGTGCGAGAGCCACGCAGTGCGGAGGGCTCGCAGCCACCTTTGTTCTGTGTCCCCTGGGGCTGCACCTTCTGCACAGCGCCAAGTCTGTCCCCTCTGCTCCTGTTTCCAAGCTCTGAGCAGCCCTTCTGCAGCCAAGGCAGCCTCTGGTGGTTCCTCACATGCCTGCCCCACGCTGGGGGCCACACGGGGGACACTTTTGTTCCCCTCCCTTTTCCTTTGAGAGCAGCCAGGCCCAGGGCAGGATTCCAGTTTATCTGCACAGTGATAACACAGCCTTCCAGAAAGGGAATACAAAGCAGTGGATTGGGCACAGGCACATCCATCTGTCATCTCCAGAAAGCACACGGGTGCCATGTGAATGCCTGGTCACTCCTGTAATTACCTGCTAAAGCTGAATGGGCAATTTTCAGCCCGAACTACATGAAATGCGTGAACGTTTTAATGATGCACAGAACAATTAAGAATATTACATGCACGGTTCCTGATCACCTTGAGATTTTCTCTCTACTTAGCACTGGGGAACCTCAACCTCTATAACCCTGCTAGAGCAAGAGGGCACAGCTAGAATCAGGGAACAGTGAACGGAATAAATTGCAGCAAGGCAGGCACTTTTTAAAATGCAACTTTTCCTTCCACATATTCCTAGATAATGATGGAAAAAAATGTCCACTGTGAATTCTGATGAAAGAAAAAAAAAAAAAAAAGAAAAAGGAAGGCCAGAATAATAAATGTGTCCCATGTGACAGCCAGGAAAAATGAAGGGTCTGATTCAGGTCCTGTTCTAATCAACGGGACTCTCTCTGTTACCTCTGCTAACAATCCCACTAAACCCTTTATGTCTGGCTGAGTAGATAGAGTGCAGAGGTAAGCAGCAAGGGAGCCTAGCCCCTGAAATGATAGCTAAGCATCAGTTAAGACACCTGAACTCACCCTGCAGTGAATGAATCCATGCAGAAGACATAAAGATTGTTGGATGCTATTTTAGCAGACAGCAAACCCCTTGTGTCTTCCCCCCCCAAAACATGGGATGAGGGGATCTGGACCAAAAAATACATCAGAGAGATGGCAGCCAGATTCTCCATGCCTGGCCAAACAATGTAAACATAGCTAAGCAGTGCAATCTGATGTGTACATACAGAGAGGCAGAAAAAAGGATCTGGCCCAGTGTGGTATGGAAAAGTCTTCAGTTATCGCTATTTGCTATAGAAGATGAAATGCTGCTCTTGCTCAAGATGCTGTGAGAATTTGGCTTCAGGAAAACCCCTGGGGACAAATTCTACTTGGTAAGTGCCAGCCTAAAATGCAGGAACTGCTGTGGCCCCACACACACAGCACGATGAGGAAGGAGGATGTGCCTCCTAACTCATGGATGGGAGGTCAGCTTTCAGCTCCCCTCAGCTGGGTGCCCATCAGACTTCATCAGGAGAGCAGAGATGCCTCCTAAATGTTGGGGTCAAACCCTGTGTGTCCACCATGAAGATGTTTTAGGAAAAGCTAATTAGCATTTGGGAGCTATGGGTACATTTCTTTTCAAATCCTGTTCAGAGCGAAAGAAGCGTAAACATCACCTAACCCAAGCACTGCTTTCAAGTACCTTATTTTCACACCGAGTTGCTATAAACTATCCCCGTAGAATTTTGTTGTAATTACATGCAGTAAAAGGAACAACCAGGTAATTACCTCAGACTCTGCAATAACATTTCTACATTAAAATGTAAGTGCAAGGTGCATAGCATGTATCCATGTCTCAACCAAAGGAAAAACAGAAAACTACTCATTTCAGGGGAAACCCACACATTAAAAAGCCCTCTGGCAGCTACCAGCGGTCCAGCGCTGCCCCAGTTCAGGCTGCTTATAACCCCACTGATGGCAGCGCGTGGTTTTGAGAACAGCCATGTGTATCTTCAGGGGGTGTTTCATCCTCCCCGGGAGCCTGGCACCCTGAAGCATACACAGACAAGCTTAAAAGAGTCCGTTTACAGGTGGAGGGAGGTAGTGGAGAAATTGGCTTTCTGACCCCGATCCCTGAGCACACACGGGCTGGATTAACGGGGGCTGCCAGCCTCTTGCACCGCTCTCAGGCAGCAGTTGAAATCACTGTGGGCAAGGTGGCGTTGGATTAGCCACATTTCACCTCCACAGGCTTGTCTTCCACGCTGAAGAATTTTCTGTCTTTCATGAGCTTTCGCGCTTCATTTAAGCCCTAAATAAAGCACAAATAGCCTACGGGAGTAAACTTTACTCTCTACCTGTCAGAATAATTTCCTACCTGAATTAACTTGTGAATACACCTTAAAAAAAACCAGACACATTCTTCTCTGTAGCCTGATTATTTGCCTGCTTTATTTTCCAAATGCCTTTTTTTAAGCTGCTTTCCCATTTTGGGCGCAAGTGGAATCACGTTAATGCACTGACACAGGGTGAAGAGCAAACGCAGGCTTGGACTTTATGTGGTGTGTGTGATCTGGTTTATACACTTCCCCCAGGCATGACTCTTCCCTTAACAGTACTCACATGGGCTTGGTGCCTGCCTAAAGTCCTAGCACCTGAATATTTTGAAGACATACTGCTATGAGCTCTCACCATGGGAGTTAAGAATTTTCTCATCCTTTTGCATCAGGAGCAAAAAGCTCCCCCAAGTCTGACCTGGCTGAGTGGGAGGAAGAACTTTAGGGATACCCCATCACAAATCTCAGGAAGACGCTTCAAAGAGCAAAAATGAAAGCAAAGAAGGAAAAGAAGAATCGTTGGTTAAATATCACTATGTGAAATGCCAGCAGCCCCAGTGAGCTGCAGCCCTCCAGACAGAGGCGATTCATGAAGGACCCGCTATCTGATAAGGCTTTCTTTGAGCTTAACAAAACTTGGTGTCTGCATCGCATCTCTTATTCTGGGATTTCAAACAGGCAGCTCTGGAGCAGGCTCCCCCTGCCCATTCCATGGCAGGTGCCATTGTGGCTCCTGCAGCCCTGCGGGAAGGCGGCGGCAAACCCCTGTCACCCGTCACCGGCTCCGGGCAGCACCGCCTTTCTGATCACACTGGTCAAACAAACCAGAAACAATTACCAGCTTTGATTTCTGCTTCCAGGTTTCTTTTGAATCTGAACACCCATGGAGGACAGCACAGGCTTTTGCATCACTGCCCGGAATCTGGACAGGCCAGAAAATCCCAGCTGTCCAAAACAGAGCTGGCGGCCCTTTCTTTCCTGAGATAACCGTGGCTGTAGGAAGTTCACTAAAGGTCTTGCTGGTTGGTAGAGCAGAACTCATCCTCTGCCCTCCAATGTTTGGTGGCAGCATCAGTATCACGCCATGGACAGCTGCAGAAGTCAGGGTGGGTAGCAGGAGTCCATCTGAGAGGATCCCAGCTGCACCACACAACCAGCATCCACCAGATGCTCTGCCTAGCTCCCAATTACCACTTTATTAACGAAAACACAGATCTACTTTTCCAGTCGTACCATCACAGGTAGTTTAATCAAAGTGCTAATGAAGCCAGTGGGAGAAACACAGCCATGCATTGTGCTGGCTGCAAGAAAGATGCTTTAGAGGAACACAAACCTCCAGTGACCTGACAGTTGGAGGATGAGCTGGCTGCAAAGCAGGCGACCCAGCTCTGCCAACACAGTGGACCATTTCCAGGAGCTAAGCCTGCAAAGAGCTCCAAGTGCCCGCCAGCTTATCCAAAGCTCTGCAGCAGAGTACAAAACATGGTTCTCTCTCATATCAAAGAACCTGGTATTTATCACTCTTAAATCAGGCACAGTGTTCTTCATCACATCCTTGTCTGGATCTGGGTTCACTTTCTTCACTGTTTCCCATCTCAGAGCCCTCACTGACAAAAGCACCACATCTGCTCCTGTATGGTTTTGGTCTGCACATAAGGAATGGTTCTTCTCAAAGACCCTGACTTCAACTTGCAAATCCTCACTTCTTTCTTAGTTCATATATCTAAAAATGGGTTTATTTTATGGGGATCATCTCCCTAATATCTGAGCAGCTTCATGGTCTTACACTGTGCCTCTCTGCTTCATTTAATGTTGCTGTTTTCCTAACAGTATTTCTGTGCTAAAATGAAATTCACACACTTTGCATCCCATGAACATTAAAGACTTTTCAGGGAATAAATATAATTGCTCAGCGCATCAAGTATGATTGATCCCTCTGCATTTCCTGGTAATTACCCTCAAGAACAGTGTGCATTAGACACTCTCTGCTATCAGAAGTAGTGCCTAGGGACTTGTGGTCAGGTTTACTAAAATACTCCCTGCAGTATGTGACCTATAAGACATATATGCATATCCTACTTAAGTGGATTCCATTTTGCTCTTGGACTTGCATCCGGCCAAAGGAAAAACATCCATTAAGCTATTCTACCAAACCACCATTATTTGAAACAAAGGAGAAAAACGCAATCACTGAATCACACAATGCTCTGAGTTGGAAGGAACCCACAAGGATCACTGAGTCCAACTCTTAAGTGAATGGCCCATACAGGGATCAAACCCACAACCCTGGTGTTATTAGCATCACGCTCTGACCATCTGGGCTAATCTCACCAGCATATACAGAATTATGTTTTTCTACCAGCTTCTACATTGTTTTTCTTACTTATTTTAATTCCTGCCCTTTACAAAACACATTTGCAAACAGAAGTCCATACTTAGACTGGACTCTGGACATTAACATTTACAGATCATCTATTTTCCCTCTGGAAGCATAAGATTTTGTGCTAGTTTTGGCTGAGGTACAGTTAATTTTCTTCACAGTGACGCATAGAGAGCTGTATTTTGGCTGGCTGGGGTTACACCAATACTGCCCTTTCAATGGCTACTTTCTATTTACAATATAAATAGATTAACAGAAGTTATGGAGTATCAGAAGCTTCATCTCAGCCTGTGGTCACACTTGCCTGTGGGACAGATACCTGTCTTTTTCCTCTTCTATCTGTAAGCATGGATTGTCACTGCCTCCCTGACAGCTCAGAATAGGCTTTTCTTGCTCTGACCCAATCCCTTTTCAAACACTGATGCTGAAATATGCTCCTACTTACCAAGCAGTACTAGTGCTTTAAATTTGGCTTTGAATCATGCTATTTTTCATCCTTCTAAAACAGTGGCAAACCTAAGCATCTGAGTAAATGCTATCCCAAATAATTTGTGGTCTTTCACCACTGCCAAGGTAAAACGGTGCACCTGCTTTATGCTTGCTTCTCCAGTATTTGGTTCAGAACCCTTTCAAAGTCAATGAGGACATTAAGCAGTTGAAAAACATTATAGTCAGCTTCAAAAATCCTTGCCAGGGCCATAAACACCTTGTCTCTGTGAGCTACTCTTCTCTCTTGCTACCAGCATCCAAATGGATGGATCTAAATACTCCAACAAGCTGAGCTCTAAATCACATTAAAGGTATCATTAACAAATGGAAAAAATGATATGGGTCATTCTTGGAGACATTCAATTTCCTGGAGCCAATCTGCATTCCTTCTTCACACTCTTTTGGCTTGAGATCCCTGAGACTTAATCAGAGCTCAATGATTTATGCCCAGGGAATCTTTGGTAACATTGTTCCCTTTTTTATTTATCTTCTGCAATTGGTCTAGTGCCAGTAGACATTCCCCAGCACCTCTATAATGTTTCGGTGCGTTCCCCAGGACGTATATAATGTTTCAGTGCATTCCCCAGCACATATATAAAGTTTCAGTGGATTCCCCAGCACCTACATAATGTTTCAGAACACTGTTCCCTAGTGTGCACTTTGCTGAAGGCCAAACCTCCTTGATACTCCTCCTTTCCATGCTGCTCTGGCTGAGCAGCCGCCAGCCACCCTGTTTTATCCACACTGTCCAGCTGGCCCATAAACCAGTCCTGAAATCTGGGACAGGCCTCATAACACCAGGGCTTTTTCCTTAATTGCTTCCACAAATTTTGAATGTCACTATTGCCTCCTACTTTGGAGTTATTTGGGAAGGAGTGAAACACAACCTCTGCTGTCTACTCAGATCATGATATTGCTGCAGATCTATTTTTTCAAACCTCTTAAGTACACTTGAATTCACAGCAATTTTGTACCCTGCTCCACAGAAAAGACTGAGGGGTGCAGATAATGCTTTCAGACTATTGCTAACACATTTTTCTTATATCTAGATACTCTAGCACCCATCCTCATGCTTTAATTTGGTTTGGGATTTCAGGTGTTGAAATTATCGTTCCTAGGACTATGCAGCCATCTGTAACCTTCAAATCTAGATCTCTCTGTTGCTACACGAAGAATCTGCTAGAAAAATTCAGAAGAGAAATAAAGATGTCACCTTTTGATCACATGACAGCAAATTCCACCATTAGCATACAAGAGGTAAGTGCCACACCAAAGATCTCGCCCTCTGATGAGGGGTCTGTCCCTTGAACCCGAGGACCTTTGGTGAGGTGACTACAGTAAGCAAATTACAGCTACCACATTGTCATTTACCTGTCACCTGCTCTCAAATGTACTGAATGCCCCAGAAAGACTAACCAATATCATCCTGGAAACACCTGCTTAACCTGCAGGAGCAGCCACGTGAGACCTGAGCTAGAGAAAAGAGGTGGCTTTGCACAGGAGAACAGTGGTTGCTGGATGCTGAAGGCGACAGAAACAGACAGGATGGTTTTGATGGCCATTTACAGCGTCTGATTTGTCTTAGCTGCCCTTTTGAGACCTTAGCTTTCTTTCGCAATGTGTCTATATCTGCATGGAATATTTCCTAGAGAGAAAACCATTGTTCACATTTCACATGAAGAGACCTAAGCATGGAGGCTGTGCTGAGGCTGCTCACTGCGTGGGCACTGCAGAGCTGTGTGCTCCCACTACCCATCCACAGCCTGGCAGACTTGGCCTCATTTTGGGGCCACAGAACTGTATTTTCTCACTTTGCACATGCTGAGGGTAGGAGCTGGGATTATGCACCATGTGCCGTCCTCGTACAGGACCAGAACGTGGCCTCTCTCAGCACAGACTTTGGGAATAGAGTCTGAACTCAACTTGGCAGAAGCCCAGGCTAATGTTCACACTGCCAGTCACTGTTCCTCTGGAAGCTTCCCAGTATGGAGCAGAAGGCTTTGAACACTGTGAGGAAGACAGGGCTTGTGGTGATGAAACAGGGCAGACATTGCACAGACAGGTAAGAAGAAATTACTATGGCAACACCACGTGTCTTCGTTAGAGGTGGAAGAGCTGTTTGCAGTAGAGCAGTGTGTTCCATAAGGCCCACTGTGAACTTGTCTTCACAGCTGGAGAATACCTGAGAAAAATAGCTGGGTGTGTAGGTAACTAGGAAATCAGCCTGTACTGCCAGAGCACATGGAAAGCACAGAATAAAATGACAAGGAATACCAGGGCCCCCAACGCCAGGCTTTGGAGGAGCAATGCTAACTACATCAACATTTGTGCCTTGCCCAACTAAGTAAGACCATTCATCTTCACCTGTTAAAACAGCTCACTAAGTTCAACTATAAAGTTCATATTTCTTTGAATTTTGCATTTCTAAGGGAATCCAGAACACCACCAGCAATTTAATAAATTTATAATAAGCACATCCAGCCCTACTGTAGCAACAATTCCTGGGTAGCAGTTCTGCATGCTCTGAATACAAGTGGATATTAAGAGAGCCAAGAGCAAGGGTTAATCATGGTATTTAAAAAACAAAACCACCTCTGCCTATGATTCATTTCACAGACTTTAGCATTTCATGAAGCAGGGCACGTAAATAATCCTTGTGGGCTCAATTTGAACCATTTGTAGAAATGAAGAAGGGTGGGTACAGTATTTCCTTGGGTAGGGAAGGAAAGTCATCACATTAAGGAAAGGGGTTGGCTCTGTGTGAATAAAACCCGGCTGCTGCTGAATATATTGAAACATGATCTGAAATCAGATTTGCAGTCGTGCTGCCAGGAGACTGAAGAGGTCAGCTGTTTGTTTTATAAACTGCCAATGTTTTCCCCGCTCCCCGCCTGCTCCAGTCTCACCGGAAAGCAGCATGACGGATGGGAGAAGGTCTCCCTGCTCCCAAAAACCCTGCAACAGAGGCTGTGGGCAGGCTGTCACCTCTGCCTGTCACTTCTGCCAGGACAAGGAACTACAAGATATGCTTGGTGCCAAGGGTCCCTGATTAGCCCCACATTCAGCACAAAGCCATCGTTATCCTTGCTCCTTGGGCCGTAATTGTTACACCCAAGGCTCTCTGATGACATTTATAAGCTGTGTCTCAGATAATATAACACAGCTTGTCGAGTGGCAGCGCTCCACAGGACAGGAGACAGCCCTGGCTGGAAAATGCCTGCCCCCTTCTGCATGCAGCAGCTCTGCTGGGCTCCACGTAAGCCCTACAGAAAGATGCTCTGCTCGGACAGATCAAGCACCAGGCAGGTTATCAGCCTATGAACTGGGGCCACAGGCTCTCAGCAGAAAAGGGGAAAAAAAACTTCCCCAGTCTGAGCACATGAAAGGCTGAAAACTTTCAGGCTTTTTGGATGAAAGGTGGCTTTAAGCATCTCCTCTCTGAAGAGACTGGCAGAATAAAGACCCTGTTGGAGCACTTGAGCTTTCTACTCTGAAACTCGCTGAAGTCCACAGGGAGCACTGTGTTGCCTTTGGTCAGCATTGGATCAAGCCACAGATGCCAGCAAAAGCCATCCCAAGAGCAGAATTGCCTGTGCTGGTGCAGTCTGCTTGCATCCCACAAGAAAAAAAAAATCAAGGAGAAGTACAGAGAATTATCTGAAGGGAAAACAATCCTGAATTTACACTTGGGCAAAGCACAAAGTTTTGTCTTTATTACCCCTCTCCTTAGGCAGATTTTTTCTTTCCTCTTTAATGTTCACCCTTGAATTCTCTGCTTGCTTTCTGGGGACACGAGCAGGTTTTGAGTCTCACAGTAGATACTACCAAGAGAACAATAAACAGGTGATTTTCACCTTCAGGTGCCTGAAACTTCTTTTAATGTTTCATTACATGCACATACAGCGGGCTGGCAGTGTACACAGTGCAACTTGAAAAGAACTGCGGGTCGAAGTATCTCACAGCAGAATATTACTGTGGATTTAGCACTAATTCCAGCTTTATTCCTTTCCTAATTCCTGTATCACATAGCCTTATCTACAGAGATAAAGTCCCTTGAAGTTCAATTGCTTTGATGCATGGATGGAAGACCTTTGTCAAAAAAAAATTGTAAGATTTGCTTAGAAAACAATCACCACTATATTTAGACCACAGTCCACTCCAAACTCCCCTGACAGGTTTCAGTGCAAACAGGCAAAACCTCCCCTTGGCTGCCCAGAAAAGTCACATTTCAGAGAAGCCTGTAGCATGCCAGGACATTGGCCTCTTGCAGTGTTTGGAGCGTGGCCGTGCTCTCTTGAAGCCAAGACCATCACTAGCAGCAGAGCACTTGCACACCACCCAGCTAATTCCCCGAGTGCCTCAGAGTATCAGTGTCCCTGAAGGGCACATTATTGATCCTCAGGTAGATGATGATGTTACTGCCTTGGCTTTGGCAGACACGTGCTCCCTGCCTGGCATCCTTGCAGCAAAGGGCTGTGGTTAATGCACGCTCTGCCCGTGCTTCCAGGAGCTCTTCAGCTCAAATCACAGTGCTGCGAGGCATAGATCTTTTGATGTCAAATCCTGTATGATTTTACAGCTGGCAACAAAGAAAATTTACATTTGCAGCTGACAGCAACTTTCAGCCAGAAGGATTTCAAAGCGCTTTAAGAACTATCATTCCAAACAAATAATGCTGAATTAAGATATTTCTGGGTTGAAATATAGAAAATATTGAACAGGACTGCTCAGCAGCTTGGGGTAAAAGGTGAAGAATACGCCATCCAATTGAATGAGTGCAATGCAATTTTAGTTAGGCAGGATGCAATTACAAAAGCTGGAGTCTGGCCAAGCCACCAAGGTTAACTACTCTGCTTTTTCTAAAAGTATCATGGGATTTTTCTAATGACCACAAGTTAATGATGTTGTGTCTGAAAGTCAGCACCTCTCCCCTTACAGTGGCCTTTACAATCATTTAATAGCAACAGCCCATACCAGCTCCAGTGAGAAAACACCAAATCACCATTCCTACCATCAGAAATTTGCTTATCTTAGAAAATTTGGTTTGGAAGGGACCCAGTGAGCTACTAGGTCCAGCTCTCTAGAATCCCAAGAAAGATCACACATACAATCACACTACCACTGATAGTGAGTCTAGGAAGTTTGATCCACCTTCAAGATTTACTTCAGTGTTAGGAACACCATAAACTGAGCACCAATCACAAAAGGAGTACACACGTAAGTCAAAGAGGACTATTATAAAATCATGCATGGTGAGCCAAACATGGCCACTAACACAACAGAAACTTTATGTTTGCACCCATTTTCCTATCTTCAGATAGTGATGTTGGTGTGCAGATCTTTGGCTGAAAAAGGTGGCAAATAAATAATCTACAATATTTAGTTTGCCATGCAATGGCTTTAGATTTATCTTGGTCAATCCATTTCTTTTAAATGAATTTTTAGACCATTCACTCAGTCAGGAGGTATTCTGTATTTTCAACTGCTCGCTAGACAAATCATTAAAAACAAAATGCAGAATTTAATTCTGGTAACAAATGGAATGGAAAGACTAGAAATAAAAAAGTCCTTTATAATGTTCCATTCAAATCTTTAATATTGTTCACACAAACCAAACCATCAGGTATCACTTGTTGGTGAGCGTATACAACATTCTCTTCTACCAGATATAAAACCTGCATGTGTCAGTAAGCCCTAGGGTATGATCTACCAAAATCAGCAGAGGTTTTTAGGCTGGTTTCTCTGTGTTCTGACCCTCACGTAGCAGATTACAGCAGCTCACCAGCTGCAGAACAGCATTTGCACAGCTTGTTGGCTCATGCCCCTTTGTTGAGCGTTGATCTGATTAGGTAAATGAGATATTATGACTGACCTTCTACAAAGTTTTGGGCTATGCTTTTCTTGTGCAGGATATTAGATAAAGAAATCGTAACAGCCTGTGATTGCCTGGTCAGAAATAATGGTATTCTAAATCAAACAAAAGCAAAACAAATCCAGCTCAGAGAAGTCGGGGGAATTTCTCAGAGAGCAACTCTGCCAGCCGTGAAGATCTCTACTGCCATCAGTGAACTGAGCACCTATCCTAGAGAATGTTAATTCATTACATTTAAGCAAACCACATAATAGCTTCGCTGTTATTTTTAACACTTAGCACATTGTATCATCATTTGTCAACAGTTACTTTTTCTTGGTGCCAAAAACTAACTTGCAGAGAACCTAATGGGACTGAGATTCACATCAAGTTTGCCAGAAATTTCAGGTCCTGACACATTTTAAGGTTGCTGGTAGACAGTTTTTTCAAGTTCTCACTTCTTTAATTGTTTACAGGTGAAACAGCAAATCTGATCTTTGCTCTTGCTAGCTGGAAGTGAGCATACATTTGTGAGTATCTCAAGAATTTTTCATCTGGGATTTCATTTCCCGTAGATGAAAAAAGCTATCTTCTGATCCTAATACTCTGATCTTTATTTGATTAAAAGGATTCATTCTGATTTCTTTCCCTATGATATTGCATAATATCACCGTGCCCTGTCTCTTTTGTGAGATGTCTTCAGAGGTCACTGCTTGGCCCTTCTCCGAGTCCCTCACCTCAAAAGTAACACTGAGGCACAGGGCTGATTTTGCTCAGTCTTGAAATAAGTGAAGATGTTTAAGCATGCAGGCAATGAAGCCAAGCTATATTCAAAGGTCTCTTCTGTCATCCGAACTGAGAATCTAAAACCTGGCGTTAATATTAATCAAAACCGGTTTATGAATGTAAGCTCCCGCTGAACACAGAGGGATGTGCATATTCTCTTAGCTTGGATCAAACCTTTGATGACTGAAATATTTTTCAGCTAGAGACACCAAACAGAAACAAAAAGACATGGAAGAAAACATAGCTGTTACACTGCCTTTTTCTCTCAGCAAGGAGGGTTTTATAGCAGTGAATTTGGAGAAGGAAAAAAAACCCAAACCCCACAACGTTTATGTACCTTGGTATGAGTGCAATAACTCAGTAATAACCCAGCACGTAAAAAAGGAGCACACAAAAGGCTCCAGGTGAAACTCTCCGCTGTGCAGATTGCTTGTCTGCCTTGCTGGGTCACCCTCCAGCTCTCTGCAAGCCTGGGAGAGGGAACGGATCACACTCAGGCTCTGCCCATTAAAAGCAGCAGTGACAGCTGTCCTCAGACATTCGGCTCTCTGTGCTCAAACCCAGCACCCAAGGGCAGCACAGACACGGCTGATGGGCTGGGTGGATGGGTGGATGGATGGATGGATGGATGGATGGGTGGATGGATGGATGGATGGATGAAAAATGAAACCGTAAGAAACTAAATTTCACTGAAAATTTAACGTTTCTCCAGTAGAAAAATGTCCTTAACCCAACTGAGGCATTCAGTGCAGAAGTTTCTGCTTTCAGTGAAAATGTTCAGATTTTTCTGTGCAAGAACTCAAGCTTATATTCTTATTTTGGTGACTCTAACTGTACATTACACAGTGGTGCAGGCTCACTGCAAACACCTGACTTTTGCAGGGGCTCTTCTTGGGGGCAGCAGACCCTGACATCCAACCCCAGCTGCTACAACGCATTTCTTCTGTGCTAAGAGCAGGTGAGCAGGCATAAACTACAATTCATTGGGCATTTTTCTTACAGTAAAGATACCAGGGATCCAATTCTGTACTACATATTATCCTAGCGTGGCAATGCCAGTGGGGCTTGCGCTTCTGTATCTCAACAGACTGTGAAGGTGAAGCAGTATTTACTACCTTACAAAGAAAATAATTACACAACCGTGAAGAAGAGCAAGGCAGAAAAATAAAAATCTTTGTATTTTAAAATTACAACTATCTGGGAATGGCTGAGAACTCATTTTCATTAAGAATATAAAATATTTTTTTGTGACCAAGGCACCGGAATATTTTTTTTTTAATATGAAAACAATACCAAAAGTCAAAGTGTAACTTTAGATCTGGAAAATATTTTTCCTTTCCCACCTTTTTTTCCTAAGCAATAGACTCTCACATTTGTGGAAGCCTTGCATAGCAGAGTTTTCTAGGAATCACAGATTGTTCTGCTTCTGATTGTATCATAAACATTTTTTTCCTGTTTTTTCTATTTTTTTTTTCTTTATTTTGGCATGAAAGCAGATGATCTGAACACTGAAGTGGTTTTGGCAGCACGAGTTTTAAACCTCCGAGCAAACAAACCGTTTTTGTCGCTGCGCCTCCTTTCAGACACGTGGCTGGGACTGATGTGGCCCATGTCCTCGCATCCTCAGCAGCTGCTCCAAGAGGCTGAAGTGTGTGCACCTTACATTGGTGTGTGTAAAGTGAGATTAACATGCCAAAATGTCCACTGAGCTTCCCCACACATGAAGGAAGAGCACGCAGAAAAGGAGCTGTCAGTTGGCTCAACAGTTCTTCAGACACCAAATTAAGGTAAAACTAAGATTACAAAGAATTTAATAAATCCCAGGGATGTCTCACTTCCCCAGAGGGAAGAAACCAAACTCAAGCCCACCACTGAACTCTTGTTGTCTTTCATCATACAGTGGGGATCTTCTTTCACCTGCCATTTCTTGCCTCTAGAAGTTGTCTGCCTTATTTGGGATTTGATTCCTTTCCATGCTGTCTTACAGCCTGTCTTACCTTGCAAGCACGCACAAAACTCTCTGCCAGTAAAAACATTCTCA